>NC_134487.1:63583480-63883480 GCF_040206685.1 Ascaphus truei
CCGCAGTGACGTCACTAATGCCCTTAAAATAAGGGATTTACTATTTGACAAAATAACTTGCAAACTGATGCAGCTGAAATGAGATTCATGTCTGAACAAACCAAATATGTTAACTTGAATATTCATACACAGCATTAGCTCTGTATAGTTATGTCAGTCAATTAATAGTTTGACAATCAGCAGACAATCCAAATACTAAATGTGGCTACAGTTTAACATGCCTTTTATCAATCCACTTTATTGCTTGAAGGACTTGCATGCTAGGCAGCCCAGCATCACACTAGCATCTAGTTGTTGACTGAGACACCTGTGCTGAAGCAGGAATATCCTGAAAACCAGACCTGTTGGTGGCCATTGAGGACTGGAGTTGTCCACCCATGATCCAACCAAAGGTTAAGGATTCAAACTGTGATATAATTTGTGATTTTATATAATCACTTTACCATCCTTGCTTTATTAAGAACTAAAGTTATCATCACGTCCCAAATATGTTTGCTTTCAAGTAATTGTACAAATGGTATGACAGAACAGAGAAAACCAGTAAGCTCCTAATTTATATAACCCCAAAGTAACCACAATATATATATTTGCATATGAGTGTCAAAAAGGAGTGCTACTGGGCATGGCAATATATAGTTAAAACTATACAAATGGTATGAACCTTAGAGTTTCCTTTGGTAACACGTACTCATGTTTCATTTACAAGCCTTCCCCTTCGCTGATTTATAATTTCGTGACCTTTAAGTTAATCTTTCTATCATTCCTATTAGTAGATTTAAGCAAGCAGACATCAAACACACTGCAACAGGTCACAAGGTTTATTGGGAAAATAGATAATCATCTAAATTACCCTTTTTGGCGTGATGGTCAGACAGCTTAAATAAAAAATCAAAAAAGCTTTCCTGGCTTTCACTGTGAATCAGCCACGTTTATGCATCACCCTGGCCTTTCTTCTCCTCTCGGACTGGGTCACATTGAATGATTAGCAGAGGCAGCTGCATTAGCTTTTCAGTTCTACAACATCTCCAAGATGACGGAAAATGTAGCAGTGATCACAAAGCAAACACCAAAGACTCGCTGCTCATCACTAAGGCCTAATCCAGGGTGGGATGGTGCAGGGCGATTCCTGGCCAGCTAGTTGTTTCTCGGGTGGGAGGGGCGTGTTGGGAGGCGCAGCTATAATGTAAGGAGCTGGTTCGCCCTCATAGGGTGAACCACTCACGTGACGCGACAGCGAGCGATCAAATTTATTTGTGTCGCCAAGCAGCTGAGTGCCATGTGCTCACGTGCACGCTGGTCAAACACACTGTCTCAATGTGTTTGTTCGCACGCATGTGTGCTCGCTCTCAACCTGGACGAGCCCTTAGGAATGATCAACAGTACCTTCTGCTTTAATGCACATAATAGCACTTGTTCACCACTTTATGTAGATGCCTTAGTTCAGGGGTGCACAAACTTTTCAGTCTGTTCCCCCTGCCTGTTCTCTCCCCCCCCCCCCCCTCTACCTTGTCTCGGCATCATATGACATTGCATTTCCATGGCAATGCGTCGCCCACAAAGTAAGGGAACTTACAGGGGCCTTGCATGGTCCACCGGCATTTAATTTAAATGGTTTGGGGAAGAGTGCGGGGCCTCTGTAAGCACCGCATCCCCCCAAGAAATTCTTGTGCGCCCCCAGCCTTAGTTAATGCAATTAATACCTCAATTTCAAACCTATGACTGTGAACCAAAATATTGCTTAAAAATGCAGTCCCATATGCAGTAGGACTAACTTTATGTAGTGTCAACTAGTATGGTTAATGGGCTGATTGCTGACTTGTAAAACAATGACATACTACAATTTTTTTTTAATAAATAATTTGAAATAATCATTATACAGTATACTATTTCTTTCACCCCATGGTAATACAAGTAAAACCATGCACATCCCTAGTTATCAGCGCCGGACCAAGGAAAAGAGGATAGGAGGGTATTTCACACACAAAAAAACATGTACCCATACAATAGGCACTGAAGTAAATTCTGCTCGGGGTGTGATGCAGCTGCTTATTGAGGAGGTTTCACAAAGCTCCAACAAGGGGCAGCAGAGCTCTATCCCACAATTAACGGCAGATAACACGGGATTAAGGTCCAATACCCATTATTTAGGGTGACCAGATGTCCCGGGTTAGCCGGGACAGTTCTGGATTTACTGCACATGTCCCGACAATTATTTGAATTTTTTTTAAATGTCCCGGTTTTGGCTTCAGAGAACGAGGGGGCGGGGCCATGGCCATAAGGGGGTGCAGAGAAGGAGGGGCTGGGCCTTGGTGATAAGTGGGCGGGGTCAGGATCGCCAGGAACAGAGTTACTGTGCTAGAAATATGAAGAGAGAAACTTGTTACAGTTACAACCGCAGGGGGGCGCTGCATGGCTCCTCCTCAGAGAGCTGGTTCATGTGGGACAGTGTGTGTAGGTCAGTCTGTGTGTGTTTATGTGATGGTCAGTCTTTGTGTATGGTGTGTTATTCAGTAGAGGTAAGTGGCAGTGTGTCTGTGCAGGTCAGTGGCTGTGTGAGTGCCTGGGCAGGTCAGTGGCTGGGTGTGTCTGTGCAGGTCAGTGGCTGTGTGAGTGTCTGTGCAGGTCGGTGGCTGTGTGAGTGTCTGTGCAGGTCAGTGGCTGTGTGAGTGTCTGTGCAGGTCAGTGGCTGTGTGAGTGTCTGTGCAGGTCAGTGGCTGTGTGAGTGTCTGTGCAGGTCAGTGGCTGTGTAAGTGTCTGTGCAGGTCAGTGGCTTGTGTGAGTGTCTGTGCAGGTTAGTGACTGTCTGTGCAGGTCTGTGGCTGTATGTGTCTGTGGCAGTGTACTCACAATGTCTGCAGGTCAGTGGCTGTGTGAGTGTCTGTGCAGGTCAGTGGCTGTGTGAGTGTCTGTGCAGGTCAGTGGCTGTGTGAGTGTCTGTGCAGGTCAGTGGCTGTGTGAGTGTCTGTGCAGGTCAGTGGCAGTGTGTGTTTGTGTGCGAGAGAGAGAATTGGGGGGAGAGAGAATTGGGGGGAGAGGGAGAATGGGGGGAAAGAGAATGAGGGAAGGGAGGGAGAGAGAATGGAGGAGGGGGGAGGGAGAGAATAGGGAGATTGAGGGGGGAGAGAGAATGGAGGAAGTGAGGATAATAGGGGTGAGGGAAAGAATGGGGATGGAGAGAGAATAGGGAGAAAATAAGGTGGGATAAAAAGAATAGGGGGAGAGCGAATGGAGGAGGGAGTGAGAGAATGGAGGAGGGGGGAGGAAGAAAGAATGGAGGAGGGGGGAGAGAGAATGGGGGAGGGGGAAATGGAGGAGGGGAGAGAATGGATGGGGGAGAGGAGAGAATGGGGAGAGGGATAATGGGCAAGGGAAGGGAGAGAATGGGTGAGGGAAGGGAGAGTGGGGGGAGAGAAAATGGGGGCGGGGAGAGAAGGGAGATATAATGAGGGGGAGAGATAATGGGGGGAGAGAGAAAATGGGCAGAGGTTCAATGGTGATGCTATTAGACAAATATCATTATAATATTTATTTTTCAGTAATGTCATTTGTTGTATTAATAAAAAAAAAAAAATATGCGGCCTGGTTTTTAATTTTGAAAATCTGGTTACCCTAGTTATAGGGAGAGGTTATATGGGGTAATAGGAGGAGTTATAGGGAGGGGTTATATGGGGTTACAATAGAGCAAAGAGAGACCAGAGAGTGAGACCAGAGAGCGAGACCAAAGAGAGAGACCAAAGAGAGAGAGCAACAAGAGAGAGCAAAGGGAGAGCGCAAAGAGGGCAAGAGCGAGAGAGAGAGAGACATGAGGAGGCCTGCACATTTCTAGCTACGCTACTGTTAAAATAAATAATGAATTGTAAACTACATACAAAGAATCTGTATTTTCAAACAAAAATCATTTATTTTCAGTTTAATCTGAGGTTGAGGTAATAAGATGAAAAAGCGCCCCCCCCCCCCCCCTGGAGGGTCTTCATTAGACATTCAGGCAGGGCTGGCTTGGGGGGCAAGGGGGCAAGAATATGTGGTGGGTTGTGTGTATATGCACATATATATCAATATATATACATATAGATGTATATATTTATATGCATATAGATATACAGATCACAAGAGAGAGCGGGAGAGAGAGAGAGCGGGAGAGAGAGAGCGGGAGAGAGAGAGAGCGGGAGAGAGAAAGAGCGGGAGAGAGAAAGAGCGGGAGAGAGAGCGAGCGGGAGAGAGAGCGAGCGGGAGAGAGAGCGAGCGGGAGAGAGAGCGAGCGGGAGAGAGAGCGAGCGGGAGAGAGAGCGAGCGGGAGAGAGAGCGAGCGGGAGAGAGAGCGAGCGGGAGAGAGAGAGAGCGGGAGAGAGAGAGAGCGGGAGAGAGAGAGAGCGGGAGAGAGAGTGGGAGAGGGCATGAGGGTAAGAGGACAATAGAGTGGGGGTGCGTCAGAGAGAGAGGGGGATAGAGAGAGAGGGGCGAGAAGGGGCAAGAGAGCAGGCGAGAGAGGGCATGAGAGAGGCTAAGAGGGAGCAAGAAAGAGCAGGCAAAAGAGAGGGCCTGAGAGCAGGCACGCAAGGGAGAGGGCCTGAGAGCAGGTACGCAAGAGCACGCAAGAGAGAGGGCCTGAGAGCAGGCACGCAAGAGAGAAGGGAGGTTAGAGGGGGCAAGAGAGCAGGATGTGTGTCTCTGGTGCGTGCATCTGTTTGTGGTGTGTGTGTTGTGTGTGGGGTATGTGTGTTGTGTGTGTGGTGTGTCTATGTGGTGTATGTGTCGGGGGTCTGTATGTGGGGTGTCTGTATGTGGGGTGTGTAAGTGGGGTGTGTATGTGTGCTGTCTATGTGGGGTGTGTGTATGTTGTGTGTGTGTGTGGTATATATATATGTATATAGATGTATATATACACACAGACAACACATACTAGCCACCTGGCCCCCCAAGCCAGCCCTGTCTGAATACCAAATGGAAACCTTGCCTTTCAGATGAGGTTGCTTTTCTCATCTTGCTTTTAGGTTTCATCTGAAATTCAGACACAATGCCTCCTGCCTCCTCTTCCTTTTGCTTGTTGTGTTTCATTCCAAGTTCTTTATCTAGCTGTTCAGGTTTCCACTGATGCCCATCAGCGTTGCAGCAGTCTCAAAGCACACCAGCAACGTGGCAGCAGGACCTGGCTGTTAAGGTCCATTCCAACACTGTATTCATGGCGCTTGTGCCTACGTCCTATGGAGATAAATGTGAAAAGCACAGATTTGTTATAGGCAGGAGCTGAGCAGAGCTTATATTCTCTTTGGTTATAATCATCACAAGCAAGTAATATTTGGGGGTTCTGAGCACGAAAATTACTTTTCAATAGAAGTGTTGCCTTCAATTGAGACTCCATTGATGTCTGAGAGCTAATAATGGAGACTCACTGAAAATAGTGAGAGCTAAAGAGGAGTCTTAACAAATCAACAAAGCTTTGGCCAAAAGGCTGGCAAAATAGCTACTATTTATGGCCAAGCTTACAGGGGTGCATTATGTTGGTATTTGTAAGAGATAATGGTATTAAATAGATTGGTACCTAGTCTGCCGACATGTATCCTTCTTCTTCTATGACTCCTGTGGCTGATCTACTTCTGTGCTGCGGGACCTTTCTTGATGTTACCAGTCTGGAAGCAGGAACATTTTGACTTCTAACTGGAGGGCACTAACAGCCAGGTTACATAATCATTGGCTTGGCATGCCCCATAGGAATGGCACCAAGGGTGTGGTATGCCCCATAGGAATGGCACGCAGGGTGCAGCATGCCCCATAGGAATGGCACTAAGGGTGCGGCATGCCCCATAGGAATGGCACCAAGGGTGTCATGCCCCATAGGAATGGCACCACGGGTGCAGCATGCCCCATAGGAATGGCACCAAGGGTGCGGCATGCCCCTATGCACGATTTCTGCTTCTTCCTTTTGATTTTTGCATTTCATTCCAAGTTCTTTATCTAGCTATTCAGGTTTCTACTGATGCCCATCAGCGTAGCAGCAGTGTCAAAGCACACCAAGCAACGTGGCAGCAGGACCTGGCTGTTAAGGTCCATTCCAACACTGTATTAATGGCGCTTGTGTCTACGTCCTACGGAGATGAATGAGAAAAACACAGATTTATTATAGGCAAGAGCTGAGCAGAGCTTATATTCTTTTTTTTTTTTGGTTTTGGTAAGAGATAACAGTATTAAATAGATTGGTACCTATTCTACCGCCATGTATCCTTCTTCTTCTATGGCTCCTGCGGCTGCTCTGCTTCTGTGCCGCGGGCCTCGCCTCCTGCTACTTTAGGCAATTTTCTTGATGTTACCAGTCAAGAAGCAGGTGACTTCTGACTTGAGGACACCAACAGCCAGGTTATATACTCATTGGCATTATGACCTTGTGTGAAATTTTTGCCCCTGTGACATCATTGCCTCTGTGACATTTTGCCTCTGACAGGGCTGCCAGTAAAAAAACTTTTTAACTTTTATTGAGTTTCAGTACAGTATTACATCTCATTCTTCTGGTAACAACAAATAAAATCAAATAACAAATAAGGAACCCACATCGCGGGGGGGGGGGGGAGTATTTTATCTTTCTTTGAATTGCATCTCCCTACGTCTTTGCTCACGGATTCATCTCTTCCACACGGTCCTGCTCTTGTACTTCTATTACTAGGTCTGTACCTTCCTATCCAGCTCCTGAGTTTCTCACAGTCAGTCAGAGGAGAACGCATTTATTACTATCACAGCACAATTGTGGTATTATTCACTCCTGGGATGTCTGAGCCAGCCATGGCAGCCAGAGTTTTTGGAATTTAGCACCAGTATCATTAGCCAAACTTGTTAATTTTTCCATCTGGCAGACAAACCAAATTCTGTTTCTAATTTTAGAAATGGACGGAATTTCTTTTTGTTTCCACAATGCTGCAATCTCGCATCTCTTTGTCGTTGCAAAGTGAGCAACTAACTTACTTTTGACTCTGGTTAAACCCTATGTTGGCTTATGTAGCACCCTGCTATACAGTATATTTTTCTGGCCTGGCATGTCAGTCCTGGTAACAGCAGGCAGTGCCAGGGTTAATCAGTCACAAGGCTGTACACGTGAGATCACATCCAGAGATATTGTTATATTTTTGAACTTGTCAGTAGGGTGACCAGATGTCCCGGTTTAGCCGGGACAGTCCCGTTTTTTTATGATGTGTCCCGGTGGGCCGAAATGCCCCAATTTTTGCTGAGTGTCTCGGTTTTCACAGAGCAGGGGTTGCCGGTGGGGAGAAGAACAGATGATTGGCGCTGCAGCAGCAGATACTGGCGGGGAGGAGAGCCGAGCAGATGATTGGCGCAGCAGCAGATGCCTTCGGGGAGCAGAGCAGATGATTGGCCTGGTAGATAAGGGCGGGTTTAGCAGCAGAGAAGGGTGGGGGCGGGGAGGAGAGCAGAGCAGATGATTGGCCTGGTAGAGGAGGGTGGGGGCGGGGTTAGCAGCAGAGGAGCCTTTCAGTAAGACCCGGAAACAGTGAGTACTTCTGCGGTCTACTACCAGGGCCCAAGATGGCCTCCCCCTTGCTCCTGTAACAGGGTCTGGAGAGACATAGTGGAAAGAGACAAACACACACAGACCTGGGGAGAGACACACAAACACACACACATAAACAAACCCGGGAGGGATAAAGAGATGCAGAAACACAAACAGACCTGGGGAGAGAGATACACAAACACGCACAGACCTGGGGAGAGAGAGAGATACACAAACACACACACAGACCTGGGGGGATAAAGAGATGCAGAAACACAAACAGACCTGGGGAGAGAGAGATACACAAACACATACAGACCTGGGGAGAGAGAGAGATACACAAACACACACAGACCTGAGGAGAGAGAGAGAGATACACAAACTGACCTGGGGAAAGAGAGAGAGATACACTAACACACACAGACCTGGGGGGAGAGAGAAATTAATAAAACAGTATAAATGGTGACGCTACTGGGCAAATACCATTATAATATTTATTTTTAAGTAATTTGTTTTCGAAATACTGTACATTTTTATTGTGTCCCGGTTTTTACTTTTGGAAATCTGGTCACCCTACCATCATTTGACCCTACTGGATTATAGCTTAAAGATTATATTTGATAAGCAGCCCTTTGCCGTAAGGCAAGGGTGCTCAACTCTAGTCCTCGGGCTCCCCCAACAGGTCAGGTTTTCAGGATATCCCTGCTTCAGTGCAGGTGGCTCAATCAGTCCCTGCTTCAGCACAGGTAGCTCAATCAATCCCTGCTTCAGTGCAGGTGGCTCAATCAGAGGCTCAGTCTTTGGGATAGTCTGAAAAAACCTGTCCTGTTGGGGGGCTAGAGGACTGTAGTTGAGCACCCCTGCTGTAAGGCACCTTATGGCACAAATGTTCGAATGAGTAGTAATGCGCTAATGTCTGATGTGCTAACAACACTTAGTGAATATGGACCTGAGAATTCTAGTAGTGATATTGTGACAATGGGCCTCATGCAGAGAGCATAGAATTTTCAAATTGGCGAATTTCATAAAAAGTAGTTTTTTTGGAGAGTTTTATTCTCCATATGCAGAAAAGTGCGAATTCTGCTATGTTTAACATGGATGCGTGTGGCGAGTTTGAATGGAAAAGATGCGCGCTTCAGAAATGTGTAAAAAAAAAAAATCGCGGCTTTTTTTTCCCCTTTGCTATAGGCGACGAGCGCCATCTTATTGCCAATATTTCCTGGCGCGGCAAAAATGAGAAAATCGCGCCATTTCCCTGGCGCGAACAGCCGCTACATGCCGTTCGTACCACTCTGCATTCGGAGAGTTTTAAAAATGGCGAGATGGAGGCGAGGCGAGTTTTAGCAATAAAAAAAACAAAATGGCGCGTTTTTCGTAACTCGACATTTTATGCCGGTTTCTGCGCGAAATTGTACAAAAAATGGCGAATTTTGAAATAACGATGCTCTCTGCATGAGGCCCAATGTCTCTCATTTTTAGCTGCACGGTCAGCTTTATGAATACAGTACATAAACAAAAAAATAAGAATCTGTGTCATTAAGGCAAAGAAGCATTCCACGTTAACAAGTTGGAAACATATCATTTTTCTTTCTAATGTCAAATCAAAGATGTTTTCACATTCAGTGCCCAGAACAACTATAGAGACAAAAGGAAATAACAACATATTTAATGAAACAGATGTAAGCAACGTATCCAATTCTACTACATTTCCTAAACTAAACCTCAGTCACTCCGAAGCGACTGATGGCAGAAAACTCCAATTCAAGCCAATATACAATAACCCAATATGGAATAAACTAATATAGAATAATCCAATATAGAATAAGACCCATAGGCCCAGATCCACAAAGCTTTAACATCATGTTAATGCTTGGTCCTCGCTGGCTACTGTAGTGCCAGCTATGGCAAGAGCCTCCCCTCAATGGGGCCGGACCCGCAGCGAGGGGGGGGGCGCCGCGCCGCCAGTGTATCCAGCAGACTGGAAAATTGAGTTCACAACTAGCGATGGAGCGCTAGGCGACGCCCCCGGCCGATCAGCCAACGAGGGCGAACATGCCGGGTGATGTCATGGCCCTGCCCCCTGTCACTTCCCCATTACGCCCCCCCTTTCCCACTGCAGCTCACTGCCGACCGGGGAACTCGGCTGCAGTGCAGATAGCGGGGCTGTAGCCTTAGACCAACAGTGTATCTTCAGTACAATGTGCGCTCATTATAATGACATGCAAATGTATGCAAATTAGGCATCATAACATATCCACAAAAGTCCATTAATGTTAACGTGGGGACTAGACGTTACAGTTAAGCCATACCTGGCATTATTTACATTCAGACAATGAAATAGGGCGTTTGCAGTGTCTGGATGGCACATTTAGGCATGATTTCAATAACATAGCGTTAGTTCCTGGCAATATTTCCCTCTCACCACTTCAGTAAAAGCTCTATTTGGGAGTGGCCCTGATACTGACACACCATTGAAAGATAATGCAACATTATGCCACATTAACTTGACGTTAGACCAGGGGTGGGCAACTCCAGTCCTCAAGAGCCGCCAACAGGTCAGGTTATCAGGATATCCCTGCTTCGGCACAGACGGGTCAATTAGAGGCTCAGTTGAACAGTACTTAAGCACTTAGTGCTGTGCTAAAGCAGGGACTGATTGAGCCACCTGTGCTGAAGCGGGGAAATCCTGAAAACCTGACCTGCTGGGGGGTTTTGAGGACTGGAAGTGAGAACCCCTGAGACACCAAGATAGAGTATTTCATACTGAAAAATCACTCTAGAGCAGGGGTGGCCAACTCCAGTCCTCAATGGCAACCAACAGGTCAGGTTTTCAGGATATCCTTGCTTCAGCACAGGCGCTCAATCGGTGGCTCGGTTGAAGTCAAAGACTCAGCAACTGATTGAGCCAGCTATGCTGAAGCAGGGATATCCTGAAAACCTGACCTGTCGGTGGCCCTTGAGGACTGGAGTTGCCCACCCCTGCATTAAGCCTATGCTCGTGAGATGTAGTACAGTAATTGCTCCTGCATCTAATTAGCTTTGAAGACACCATGTTAAGTCAGGGAACATAACAACCGTTCCTGTTTTAGGCTACGTCACTTTAAAAGCCCTGATTAAATGAAGCTTTGTGAATTTTGGACTGACTTCCAACTGAAAGGTACAGGCCGTACAGCTAATGCCAATTTGAATAATATATGGGTAATGTTTACTGATTTTGAGGAATCTAGCCCCATTACTTTGAACTTTGTTTTGTATTGTGACTCCCCAACTGATTTAGAATCTAATTGCAAAAAAACTCTATGTTGCAGGAAATAATTGTATTTTTGTTCTATAGGGGAAATGGCCATATTAATAATTTTAGTGCTGTAATGTCTACCTTATCTTATTAGGGGCCAACATTGATCCAGTATTTACAGAATTAAAAAATATTCTAAATGTGCAGCGGAGACTTTAAATTTGAACAAATCCTCTTTCTTGGCACAAATCAAACCTAGTAATAATGTACTGGATTTATTAAGCCTAAGAGAGAAAACATATTTCCAGTGTTAAATAAATAGGTAACTTGCATACTATTAAATGAGAAAAATGAAGTAATACTGTACTAGGCATTTATCTTTATGGGAATTTCCCACAGAGGAATTAATAGCATTGGGATGGAAAAGCACCATTTAGCTTTATTTTTCATTTTGATGCAATATCATAACACAATTCACAAAAGCTACACTGTGTTTATTTGTGTCATTGTAGCCAACACACATTTTTTGGTAGATTCAAGGAACCCACCCCCTTTTTAATGGAAACCCCCTAAAACATCTGCTACACATGTGTTCTGCAAAAATCCTATAGTAGCACATCTCACATTACTTTACTATCCTCTTCACTCAATATACCTTGATTGATTACATTCATTTTGTTTAATAATTAATGATAGAATTAAACAATCTTTTAGGACCAGAGAAACTGAACAACAAGTAGGGTTGTTTGGCTTCTCCAAAAATACTGGATAAAATTGTGAAAGGTGTAACGTGCTCGAGATACACACACACACACACACACACACACACACACACACACACACACACACACACACACACACACAGGCCCCTGAACGCTACTCCCGATTGGCTGCATTACCCAGAAGCAACCACTCAGGATAGAGGAAGCTGCCCAGCTCTCTCCCTGCTCGGGGAAATCCTGCAGCCCCCCAAGCCGGTCAGGTCTCTATGTCCAGAGAGGTAATACTGGACAAACACATGTCCAGTATCCCCTCAAATTTTTTACTAGACAGAGTTTCCAAATACAGGGCAGTCTGGTTCAATACTGGACACCTGGCAACCCTGAGTCAACAAGTACTAATGTTAATTAATATTTTTGTTACAATAGATGCTATTGGGGGATTTAACATGCTGTTTAGTGGAATACACAAGTTTACAGTATTGAATAATAAGCACTGATAAATTGCACTGAAAACAGATAGACGCTCCACTACATAATGAAATAAAGACATACACACCTGATTTCACCCATGCCTCCCTGCCATCTCTTAACCTGTAAATTGTGTTAACCCTCTCATTTTAATACTGATGTTCTCGAACCACAGGGAATACGCTGGGTAACATATGGCCAGGCAGCTTAACTAGTTCCTTTTACAAGCACCACAAGTTCTTTGTCTTTTCTTCACTTTATTAAAATGCAGCAGATTACAAAGTTACTTGTAGATGTGGTGTAGTGAGAGAGAGCTTCTCTCGGTAAGATGCTTATAGTGGGGAAAAAATAAAAACGATACTCTTACCAAGAGATGGAAGGCATGAGTAGCGCTTGCTTAGCCTGCTGAGATTGAAAAGAAAGAAAATGGAGGGTGTCTCACAGGAACAGAGCCTGGGCTGAGGAAACTGTGAATACAGGCAGGGGGTAATGGAACAGTCCACTATGCGAGGGGAGTAACAGGGGTTGTCATAGCAACCAACTCCAGCAAGCTAGGAGATAGAGAAAATAACTAAATGTATCCATTTCACCGGCACTGGGAATAATAACTGCAGGGAAAGTACTTCTACATAAAGGGTTAGCAGGCAGAGCTGCAAAAGAGGAAGAAAAGAACAGAATTATGATTCTTGTTCCAGGACAAATCAAGCATCCCAATAGCCTGCAGGCATGGTTACTGTCCAACACTCAGTCACTCCTGCCACCCATTGTGACCAAGCACTGCCATCTACAGCACTTATTCCCTCACCTGCTGTCTCTGTAAGTTCCCCATCAAACCTCTTAGATTGTAAGCTCTACGGGGCAGGAATTTCCTATCCTATTGTCTGATTTTGCTGCACTTATTGTATTATTATAATTCCCTGTACTGTATTCTTTGTGAAGCTCTGAGTTCACTTTTGGCGCCATATAAATAAAGACATACAATGCATACAATACAATACAAATAAAGACTGCTTGTGTGATGATATACTGTGTTTAGAGCATAGTGCAGTTATTCTCTATAACATTTTTATTAGAAATAGTTTGTGTATGGTTATTGTTTTTCTTTAAAGAACATGCACTTTGATTTACTCGGAAGGCAGCTAAACATTATGAATAAAACATCTCTCCTTTAGATTCTGACAACCATCAGCCCCACCTCTTATAAATAGACTCCAGATTTTCATGCTTCATTCCAGAGAAACCACAGCCACCAGGTTGATAAACCTTGGATTTGTTCTCCTTCCATAGATTGTTTATCCTGGTAAAAGTGCGAGTCGATATCTCTATAGACCGTTTACGCAAAATACTTCAAGATGGCAAAGGTCTCACTGGGTTTACTCCTTGGCTCCCCAGAACCGAACCGTTCCAGACTGTCTTGAAATGCTTTTAACTGTCCTAGATGTAAATGACTTAACTGACAGATGCTGTCACTAGTGCCAGTAAATGGAACATTCATAGCGGTTATGTATCAAGGCAAAAATGGGGCAATTCTGTTGCAAGAAATCTGCACCATAAGTATAAAAAAAACCAATAGATTGTTTTATTTGATACATCTGGTTTAGTTGTTTGAACCAATTTGACTTGATACATATTCCCCATATTTTCCTAAGCACTGAGTCTCGAGTTTGTTTCTTACTTGTTTTTTTGTTTTGTTTTGTTTATAGTGTATCATTCTCTGTTCTCCCCTCTTCCTCTTTAATTTTGCTTTTTTTTTAATGCATTTAGATTACCGTCTGGTGTTCGTTGTTGAATATATTCAAATGTTGTCATTTTCATTCTGGAAGAGACTCCATTCAAATATATTAAAAAAGATCAGTCAGCTAGACTGAGAGTGGGCCTGCTTTGATGGTCTGGGCTACTAATGATCACAAAGAGCCATGGCGGTCCCTAGCACACTGTGCACCACTAAAGCCAGTAATTAGTACCGAGTACAGAATGTTCTAGTAAGCCAAGTCAAGCTGCATGTTATTCAAAGGGTTTCCTGTTTTTACAATCTGCATTTGTTAACCTATTTCCTGAACATTCAATCTTAATTTGAAAATTGTAATGCAGAAAATTGTTTAAAATGGTGTTTCCCAAAAAGGTAGGAAATGAATCGGTAACAATTACTGACAGGATATTAGGAGAAAAAGCAAAAGCAGAATTGTCAATTGAAAAAAAAAAAGTACTGTATATACATGAATTAATTTTGATCTTTTTAATATAATTGTCCTTGTTAAGTTGTCTGAGAAAGTGCTGCTTTGATGCACCAAAGATTTAGAGATGAGTTACTCTTGGTTTGCATTGAGAAAGGATTAAAGTTGATATTGGATTTAAGGATAATGTCTCCAAGGACTAATCAATCCAACTCTTCTATTGTGTTAAGGTTCAATGATAATAAAAAGTTCATGCATTGGCTGTGCATTAAGGCACATGACATAGCCACGCCTCGACTCTAGGACCCTCCCATCACCCACATAACATAGATATGGACTCTAGGACCCTCCCATCGCCCACATAACATAGATATGGACTCTAGGACCCTCCCATCACCCACATAACATAGATACTTGTACAAAAACATGGAAGAAAATTGGTTCCAGCTTTTTTATAAATAAATACAACGATTTTGTATGCCATATTGCTCCACCACCAACCCCAATAAAGTTTAGGGGATATCCATGGCTTGAACCCCAATATGCCAATTGCCGGCCACCCAGTAAAGCACATTGGAACAAAGAGCTAGGACCACCCTTTTCCCACCTATTAAATACTCCGGGTGATACTTTCCCCCTTAAAAACTTTGAATATATTATTTTTTTAAATGGTTATTTGTTATTATGACCACCACCAAAATTAGATGAAAAATATTTATCTGTCCACCACATCAAATACTGAAGTGTACATTTTCGCTAGTGTATTTGAGATACTGCCATGTTAATATTATGACAGCAATCCCTCACTTTTAAAAATAATTGACCCATCTGCAAACCTTCATTATTTTTATCAAAAGGCAGAGCTCTATTTGAGTTAATTAAACCAGTTGCAGCCTCCTACACTAATACAGGCAACACTGGTTTTTTAGACGTTTTTATTTTTTCTTCCATTTGCTTCGTTTTGTGTTTGTTAGCAACTTGGATCATTACTTGCCAACAAATGGTTCTAAATTATCAAGAGAATTCTATGTAAGGGCATTTAAAAAAAATGTACTTTTACATTTTAAAATGTTATGAACCTATTTAAATTGACTTATTTACATTCAAATAAAGAGAAGATATCACTATACATCGAAATGCCATATCATTTACAGACTAGACAACTCTCACTGATTATGAGCCACTCACTTGAATGGAGTCTCATTAATACAAGTCAGCATTTTATTCAAACACCCTTTATTTCACTGATTTTTGCCTTTGCAGGTTGACATCCCTGCCTTTAGTACGGTCTAGTGCAGGGGTGGCCAATCCAAGTCTTCAAGAGCTACCACCAGTTCAGGTTTTCAGGATATCCCTGCTTCAGCATAGGTGACAATCAGTGGCTTAGTCGAAGAACTGCCTGTGCTGAAGCAGGGATATCCTGAAAACCTGACCTGTTGGTGGCCCTTGAGGACTGGAGTTGACTACCCCTGATCTAGAAGAAAGAAAAATGACTACAGTAAATGTATCCTCGTAATTATTTACAAATGATTATTAGCCTTTGCCAAATGTAATAGCAGAAAATGTAAAGCTGGACACAGCAATAAACAGATTTTATATAAGTAGAGGTGCACATTACAGTAGCTCTCTGATTTTCTGGGCAATGCAAACTGCAGCTGTTAAGACAATTGTACAACAACAATAAAGGCAGAATGTATACAATCCCATAACAGGGACATATTGACACTCCTGCCACTAAATGTATGTCTGTTATTAAATTGTACAGATGTAGCAAGCTGATTCAGCCACCTGTGCTGGAGCAGGGATATCCTGAAAACTTGACTTTGCTGGTACTCTTGAGGACTGAAGTTGGCTACCCCTGGTCTAGTGCAAAGAAAACCCCTCTTTAAATTAATGTCACATCAGTGTCAGTCTGTGTTAACTTCAGCTGCATGATTAAATGACTTTGTAGTAAGTCTTACTGTAGTTGAAACAGTTGTATATGTTTTTTTAATACTCCAAAGGGTGATAACACATATCTCTGCATCTCCAGCATTGCCAGGCTGCTGTATTGGATCCAGAAAAGATGGTATCAACAGCATCAGATGAGCAGTGGTAAGATTTTGGAAATGTATCAACATTTTAACACGTTCAAATACTCTTTTCACCAGGATCTCATGACATTTTGTGGACATGGCAGCAAATGGCAGTATTAAAGAGCCGGGTGACCATGTTCATTCACTTAATGCTGGGATAATCGTTAGGAGAAATTAGCTGACTAATGCAAACATTTTTTCGAAATTTCCGCCGGTTTGCAAACATTGGCAAAAATTATGTTGCAAATCGCTAACTAGTAATAGACATACATTTTGATACATAATCTTGCACTGGCTGTCTCCTTCCCTCACTTCTATTATAACTACGCTTTGATAAGGCGCCAAACGCATTAGATCTAAACGTTTATGTGCTAATAAACTGATTTAATATTCAACTAGTCCAGCCTTTTTCCATGCAGTGCACCGCCATTTGTTCTATCTGTTCTTTATTTCCCTCCATGGCTGGAGCACGCTGAAGGAACTCCTATCAACAAGGATCCTGTGAGTCCTTGGGAAGTGGTGGCTGGCAGCAACAGAAAAACTTTACTATGATTCTTTTTGCTCACTAACTGTAGCAACATTCACCCACGGGCCAGCGACTGACTCACTTTGCTGGTGTGCGGTCACAGAGCCCTTGCAGTCACAGCTTGTGCCAGAGAGTGAGTGATGTTACAGTGACTTTATATTGATTTATATCAAACATGCTGAGACCCTTTTGATACATTAATGAGAGGAGAACCCTTGGATTTACTCTGAGACGAACTACATTGTTATATATTTTGAATTAGGGAGGGAGAAGGAGTGGCTCAGTGAGTAAAGATGTGAAAAAGAAAAAATGTGCACAAGCGCTAAAGACTAAAACACCAGTGTGACAATTGCAAAAAATATATATAAAGGCTGCCTAGTAATACTGTCAGTACTGACAGAGAAAGTGAAAGTGAAAACATAGAAAAACCTGGCGCCAAAAGTTCATTGGATAATCCTGTACTCCTCAGGGGATCAGCACACTTGCTTGACAGACCATATAGGGAAAAAACACAAACAGACACAGATCATAGTGCAACACTGTAGGGTTAAAACAGGTCTACACTAATACACACACTGCACATATAACATAGAGACTCCTAGTGACTATAAAAACTAATTTATTAAATAAAAAGAACTATGCCATAAATTGGTTTGGACAAATGAGAACACCGCTGGTCATCCAGATGTGAAAAATCAGAGCCCTATTTACAAGCAGCAAGGCAAATACAGGCAATGCAACAAAGAGTCTTCCGGCTGCTGCTGATGTCTTTGCAGAGATGTAATTCCTGCTGCACCGTGACTTTCGTGCTGACTCTCCCTCCAGGGGTTAACAGGAACAGTGGCAGTGTTGGAAGCCTGCTTGTGGGGCTCACAGCTCTCCTCCACGTGAGGCTGCTCTCCTCACTTCCTCCTCCGGTTACACAGGCTGTCTCAGCGTGCCTGCACGCGAGTGTGCACGTGCCCTTAAAGGGACAGTACAAGCGTCCTGTACGCTTGTACTGTCCCTTTAAGGGCACGTGCACACTCGCGTGCAGGCACGCTGAGACAGCCTGTGTAACCGGAGGAGGAAGTGAGGAGAGCAGCCTCACGTGGAGGAGAGCTGTGAGCCCCACAAGCAGGCTTCCAACACTGCCACTGTTCCTGTTAACCCCTGGAGGGAGAGTCAGCACGAAAGTCACGGTGCAGCAGGAATTACATCTCTGCAAAGACATCAGCAGCAGCCGGAAGACTCTTTGTTGCATTGCCTGTATTTGCCTTGCTGCTTGTAAGTAGGGCTCTGATTTTTCACATCTGGATGACCAGCGGTGTTCTCATTTGTCCAAACCAATTTATGGCATAGTTCTTTTTATTTAATAAATTAGTTTTTATAGTCACTAGGAGTCTCTATGTTATATGTGCAGTGTGTGTATTAGTGTAGACCTGTTTTAACCCTACAGTGTTGCACTATGATCTGTGTCTGTTTGTGTTTTTTCCCTATATGGCCTGTCAAGCAAGTGTGCTGATCCACTGAGGAGTACAGGATTAACCAATGAACTTTTGGCGCCAGGTTTTTCTTTGTTTTCACTTTCAGTGAGTAAAGACACTGACTGGCACGGAGTTTGAAGCAGGTGAACCTGGTTCAATTCCCAGTATCAGCTCCTTGTTACCTTGGTCAAGTCACTTTATGTCCCTGTGCCTCAGGCACCAAAAAATAGATTGTAAGCTCCATGGGGCAGGGTCCTGTGCCTGCAAAATGTCTCTGTACAGCACTACGTAAAACTAGCAGCGCTATACAAGAACATGCAAAAAAAAAAATGAGCACAGAGGTTTTTTTGGATGCACTCCTTACAAATCCTGATATAATTAGTCACGCAAGGGGGGCAACATAAGAGCAAAGCACCCTGATACATTAATGCAAAGCTCCATCTTCCAACACATAATACACCCCCCCCTAACTTTATCTACCGTCAATACCGCAAAGTAGATGGTGAAATGTTTATACATTTACACATTATTAATTCATCTTTTAAAAGTGCTTGCTGTTCCCTATTTTCAGCACATGGGACCCTCTTGGTCTTGAGATACATAGTACTTAAGTTAGTGCCAGAGTTTACACAATGGAGGTTGAAGTCTCTTATGTCACAAGGGCCAATAGGGAGCCTCAATATTTTCGTATTGGCCCACACATCGCAAAGGAGTTCACTACAAGGCAGTACCTATAAGTGCCAGTGGCACCTTTCCCAGGAAATAAAAACGCAGTTCAGCTCCGGGGATCCCCTGCTTTCGATCCAATTATAAAAAAAGTTGTGTGTGTGCCGATCACGCGCATTTTAAGTCAAACTTCTTTGTCTTTTGTCACTGTTTTGGCACAGAAATTGTATTTGTAATGGTGATGTTTTTAATTAAAAATCAAAACACAATTTTAGTGCCAAAACACAAAGAAGTTTGACTTTGAGCGCGTGTTTTAGCTATTTGCACTTCTATATTTATAGTAACTGAATTCCTTGTGTGTGTCAGTGTATGTGTCAGTCAGTGTGTGTGTGTGTGTGTGTCAGTCAGTGCGTGTGTCAGTTAGAGCAGGGGCACGCAAACGTATTTTGTGCACCCCCCCTGCCTTGCTCCATCTGTTCCTTGGGGGTTGCTCGGCTGCTCACTCAGGGGGGTGTTGGGGTGTTCAGCACATCACTCGGGGGCGTGTGTGTGTCTCCAGCGCTGCCTTCCTCTTCTCTCCGGTGACTCCTCCTGGTGGAAGCTGGCAACACTGACGGCCTTTTCTGCCAGCAGTGACGTCACTTCCGTCACCAGTGACTTCCGTCTCCATCAACTCCATTCACTGCCAGGCAATTTTGCTCATGTGGTAGGTGCCGCTAAAGAAGTTTCACTTAAAAAAAAAAAAAAAAAACGCGGCCCAGGAGAGGACTGCTCCTTTAAACTGTCCTTTATTGATTTAGCAACATAATGTACATCCTGAAAGCCAAAGTACTTTCATTGTACAACTGTTTTACATATAACTTGCAATGAAGCCCTTGTAAACTTGCATAACAGCTCATTGCTTGATCAACCTCTAATTTTATCCCCCCGAGTCAATTAGGAAGTGTGTCAGAATCGCTAAAAAGAGCACAGGCAATCATTTGGTACCCGACATGCCTACATTACTAGGAACCACACACTTCTTACATGAATAGCCTTGAACTTAATCCAGGATTACTGAAATGCATGAGAATTGTTAGAAGGTTGGAATCAACATCCCTAGATCTGTCTTTGTATTGTAACCTTCACCACAGTATCAACTTGCACTGAAACTTGAATATCCTAATGGGATTAAACATAAAAGAAAGTTAGAAAAAGTCTTTGGATTAGAATTTTAACTAAAGCCTACTGTGAGAAAGGCCACACTGCTGTCATTGACCTTTTATTCCACAAGTATGATACCAGTTGAGCCCATTTAGGTGTCAAAAGATGTCCCTCCTGTTCCCACTTTATTTACACTTTCACTTGTGAAACAGGTGTCAGGTTATTAGGAGCAAAGGCATAGAAGCTATTGATATATTGTTATGCCTTCTTGGTTGACAGGTTTTTTTCAACACCGTTCATATAGCCTTTTTTTTTTTTTTTTTAAATAAAATATGTATTTTTTGTTATTTTTTTCCAATGAGTAATTGTCTGTAGTTATGTTTTTTATTTTCTACTGATACCTAGAAACCTTCCGTGGGTATTTCTATTTTACTTTTCCCACAATATATAATAGGTCAAGGGAGCAAAACCCTGTGTCAGTAGAAAGCTATTTAGATGTACTGTATAGCTATGCAAATTGTATACCTCTCAACAGAGAAGCGTGCATTGAGACAAAAGGAATTGTTATTTATTAAAGGTTTGAAAATAATATTTTTTCTAATCTTTTACATATTTACTTTAACTCTATTTTCATATAGATCTCAAAATAGAGTTATAGAAAATATATAAAACATTTTATATATGTAAATATTTATATATTTATATATATACACATACATATATACATACATACGACAAACACAAAAGATACCACTAACCACACAGTAGAATATATGATATCAAGACCAGGGATAGGGACTGGCGGTGCTTATGGGAAAAAAAACAATGTAGACTCCACAAAAGACAAAGAATCCCAAACAAAGCACTTTTTTTTAAATTAACACATTGATGTGTTAATTAAAAAATAAAATAAAAAAATATATATTAAAGCTGCAGAACCTGCTGCATTGCGTTTTTAAAAACTATCATTTTTTTTAAATTACAGGATTGAAGCAGGGTGTCTCCGGAGTTGAACTGTGTTAATTTAAGCTCAGAGGGCACCCTTTTTCCAGAGATACTTCCGTAGCAGTGCGGTTTCTCCACTCAGTTTAAATGTCATGCTGGCCAATGGGAAGCTACAATGGATGATGTCTTGGCTGCCTATTGCTTGCGTGACTTGGTACATTTATAGCCACCATTATGTTAGGCACACAGTTCCTTGGCTGCAGATAACATAGTTCAGCTCAGGAGACAGCCTGCTTCAATCCTGTGTTTAAAATCAAATAATTAAAAGGCAATGCAGCCTGTTTCTGCAGCATTAAACAATACACTTGCTTCAAAGAGCACTAATAAAATAGTTGTAACGTTAGGAATGTGAAAATTCCCAGGCATGAGAATACTTTAAGGGAAGGATTTAGGAAGGATACAGTACATACAATGTGAAATATTAACACCTGTGGCTACATACATTTCTGGGATTACAGCTATGAAGTAATTAAATAACAAGTTTGAGAAAATCAGATGTTATATTACTTGATTATAATGTTTAAATAGGACAGGCATGTTTATGTTTACTGACCCAAAGATTGTTTAAAAAGAAAGTTTACTTAAAAACCGAGTACCGAAAAATGGATCATTGATACTGAGCATCACTAAAAGGTCTACAAGGTTCTGTATCCAACTAGAAAACCTAATTTGCCATCAATTGATTCTAGTAGAAATCGGTGTTAAAAAGATAAAGTATCAAGTTATTTTGCTCAGAATGTAACCCACAAATGCTATTAAGAACATGATTTGGAAGGTTAAAATCAAGGACAGAACATAGAACACAGACAGAGCCCAATACTACTTCCAATGACACAGATACACAATAAAGTACATATATATATATATATATATATATATATATATAACACAAAACAAGCAGTCAGCACTCTAATGTAGGGCAAAAGGCAGTTGCTAGTCCCATAGGAATCCACATAACATATGAACCAGCCCAAAGACCAGTAAAGAGACAGCAACCAGCAAGGAGTAATCCAAAATAAACTGTATTGAAGCAAACAGATACACGAAAGCCAACGTTTCGGTCTCACAGGGCACTGAGGAAGGTCTCCCTGTGAGACCGAAACGTTGGCTTTCGTGTATCTGTTTGCTTCAATACAGTTTATTTTGGATTACTCCTTGCTGGTTGCTGTCTCTTTACTGGTCTTTGGGCTGGTTCATATGATATATATATATATATATATATATATATATATATATATATATATATATATATATATATATATATACTAAAAACATATGGTCATTTAGTTTGATTCTTTGGCCAAAGTATCTTAAGCCTGCACACCAAATGCCAAGGTAGACCAAATCTGTGCAGGTCCTAACACTAATCAAATTCGTAATAACCTGTATAATACCAGGAAGAAAACTTTATAATAAAGCTGTTGTGATTAGCTGTATAGTTCTTAGTTTGATTGAAGCTCTTATGTACCTGTATTATACCAGGAAAAGCACTCTGAATTAGATTTGTCACAACCAAACTGCATGCATGGACCTGCATGTGTGGAAAATGAATGATCCTTAACCATTTGGAAGCATAGTGGGATGGGGGTATCGGGATTTCGGTATCTCTCTAATCATGAAAATTCCAGAAATGCTAAATGCTTAAAACGGACCGATTTCTGACAGCCATGTTCACATTTAAAAAGTGGACTCCAGAAAAAGAATACTCCAAAAGAGGGGAAGTTGTTATGGCAATTTAAATGGCAAGAAAAGAAGAATGCAAACTCCCTTAATACTAGTGCCATATTAACTGCACACCGTTTAGAACCAGCGAAGCACCATTTAGTAAATATTGGCCTTAATCTTGGTGTTACCAACTTTTTCTTGTGGCCAGTTAGCAAAGTCTGCTTTGCAGATTTACCGTGGCTGCAGATTTACCAAAACAACACTATTAAGGTTCGCCAGGAAACAAGAGTCTACATAGGTGTTCTTGAATATAATATATATATACTTTGCTTGATGGTTAGAAAGCAATATTTTTTTCCTTTGAATCAGCAATGACATACTCACCCACTTATATTTTATATAGTTAGTTCATCAAAAGACTTCTAAAGGTAGCCAGCCATGGACAGATGCGAATTTGCTAACCGTTTTCCCTTAGCTTTCTATTTGATAGTTGAATCTCAAAACTAGCCTGGATATTGATTCATTGCTATTCATAAAACCCATTTACGAACATATTCTATAAGCTCCGGATCAGACGATCACAGAAAACGTCAATTCAAGACAATGGGAGTTTTCGGCCGGTTGTGGTATGAACAGCCGCTCTGGAGTTTATATACTGTAGAAAAAGCCCTGGTAATATGGATTAAAATACCATCTAGTAAACGTAGAAACTGGGTTTCTTTTCTTAACTTATTCAAATGTTGGTTTACAAAATATCTACTATACAACAAATGAAGTATAAATAATTTCTTATCACAAACATAAACATTCATTTTTCTTTTCGCCACTGGGGGAGAGAGACATTAGTATAAATCATAGGGGCTTGCAACATTATTCTGTGCAATGCTTTGCAGCTCTCTCAGGCAGCATAAGGTATAAAATAGGTGATGTGCCAAAGTCACAAAATGTACTCTGTACTATGCCATAGAAAAAACCTTCCCTTAACAAAAAATGTCAGTACAAAAAGATCACAAAATATATTTAAAAAAAAAACATTACACACCACTGGGAGATTTAAACAAATGGTGGATGGTAAAAAATCCCCCAATAGGTTTCTCTTTTTGGGTTAATACAAAAACAAACACCATCCATGCTCCCCCATTATAAAGACTTATGAATGCATCACATGACATCACCCCACCAATTAGTTAGAATCCTAACCTGATCTCACATTAGCCCCATAGTTTAAACTAACTCACACATAACTGATAAATAGCCTTTTTAATGAATCACTCATATTTAAAATAATTAGGGAAGTTTAAAACACTGTGGCCTAGTTTAACGAAAGGTTGATTAAAAAAAACAAAGTCCATTCATTACCTGTCTTAAACGCCAATTGTATTTATCAACCAATTCACTAAAGCCATATCACCAGAGGTAAAGCAGTGATCATGGGATTTTTGAGGCAATAATTTTAATGTGTCACGTACAAATGAGTAATAAATGCCAAACTAGTTATTATTACCAAGCTATCCACTAAACTCTGATACCTTCTGATATTGGGCTTCCACCAATAAATACTGCAGATTTTCATTACAAGTTTAGGCTGGCGCTAGGACTATCTTGATGTACATACTGTAATACTAAAGGCAATATAACTTAAACCAACCAAGATGAGCATTTTTTCCCCATTCTTGTTTATTGTAGCTATAATCTTGGTTCTTTAAGGAACCTATTCTTTGCGTGATTGCACCCACCAACTCTGTGATTATTAATACCAGATTTATATTTCATTATTATTGGTTATATGTTGTACAAGTGCATTACTTTTGTCTATATATAAAATTCAGATTCTCAACAGGGACTTTAACTCATGTGAGACACTCAACAGAACACTCAACACACACATGCATACACAAAGGCACACACACACACACACACACACGCACACGCACACGCACACGCACACGCACACACATATACATACACACACTCACATGCATACACACACATGCATACACATACACACACACACACACACACACACACACACACACACACACACGAGACATGGATCGGGGCAGAAGGGGGACAGACCGTCAGGGGGCGGGCCCATCACTGGCCGGGGGCGGGCCAGTGACGTCACGTAGCTGGTTCGCTCTCATTGGGTGAACCGCTCACGTGACCGGCCTGTCTCGCCGGCAAGCGGGGGAATTTTAAATTCCCCCAACACCTGCGCTTCCGCAAGCGCGCGGAAGGAACCACCTTATATTTCATTATTATTGGTTATATGTTGTACAAGTGCATTACATTTGTCTATATATAAAATTCAGATTCTCAACAGGGACTTTAACTCATGTGAGACACTCAACAGAACACATAGCTTCAGTGTAACACAGAAACATATTCACCTTCACTCAGTGTAGTTTCTATTAAGGATTGACTTAATAGAAACTAAAATCCAAACTTATGATGTCCGGGTCGAACTCCAATGAAAGTGCCCACCCTTAGTTTCCATATCCAACTCATTTAAATGGATAGAGATTTGGCACTGTTGAAATTGTCTTTTTCATGTAATTTTATATCATGTCCATCGATATGTGCTGTAAGCAGTAACACACTGCATGCCATATCTTTTTTTTTTTCCATTTTTTTACGACGTTGTTTTCACTACAAATACACATTGTGAAACACAATTTACATAAAATCTTTACTGTACCTGAACAAAACCACACATTATATAGTGGTCAAATAAAGGCAGACTTGGCCGATCTTCCCGGTTCACAGTTATTCTGTAGCTTCTCAAAATGGAGGATGATTTAGATTCATCTGTGACATGTATGGTGATTTGATTAGTGCCCAGGCCAAGGGGATAATTAGCAACTCTGTAAAATAAAAGTATTGTCTTGTTTTTAAATATGAAATTATATTAAAATATCTTTGTATATACATAAACCATTCACTTATTTGTCACCCGTAATTATTTTGCCTATTTATATTGGGTCATTGTCCTGATGAAATATGAATCCCTCTCCCCCCACCCCCGATTTCAGAGTCTTCGCTCACTCAAACAGGTTTTCCCTCAAGGATTTGCCTGTACTTTGCACAATCCCTTCTCCCCCCAATCCTGACCAGCTTCCCAGTCCCTGCTGAAGAGAATGCAGTAGAAGAGAGAAATGGCAGAGCACAACCGGAAATATAAAAAAAAAAAAGGATTTAGAAGGAAAGTGCGTTATCCATAAAAAAGTTTAATGGTCATGAAGGGGAAAATGGCAAGGCATAGCCCTACCAACATGATTCGTGCTACACAGAGCACTTTATCAAGTGGATATTTCCGGTTGTGCTCTGCCATTTATCTCTTCTACTGCATTCAATCCACTAGGACGAAGGCACCCCCAGAAGGTCTGGCAGGATCAACATGGACGCTGCAGCAGACTCGTTAGTTTTTGCTTGCTACATGGTTATTGTGTTCCATTAAGGGATTAGGGTATTCAATTGGGGTGACAATTAGCATTTGGGTTCCTGGACATTTTTGAGTGCCGCTCACGCTGGTTTACCAACTAGGATACCACACCCAGTACCCTCCCAGAATCAAGATTATACTCCAGACTTCATACAGGAATAATCACCCACATACCATTATTACCAAAGCTGTATACAGTACTTAGCACCACGCATTATACATTTGCCTGCTGAAGAGAAGCATCCCCATAATATGATGTTGCCACCACCATGCTTGACAGTTGGGATGGTGTTAACTAGGTGATGAGCAGTATTCAGCTAGTGCCAGGCATAATGCTTGGAATTTAGACCCAAAAGTAAAAATTTTGTCTCCTCTGACTACAACACCTTTCTCCACATGTCTCCAGTATCATATATATGCTTTTTTCACAAACAAAAATGGAACATTTTGGTCTAAATTCTAAGTGTTATATCTGGCACTTGCTCAACATTGCATATCACTCAGTTCAGCAGGGACTGGGAAGCTTGTCATGACAGAGGGGAGAATGAATGGTGCAAAGTACAGGCAAATCCTTGAGGAAAGCCTGTTTGAGCCAGTCAAGACACCGAAACTGGGGAGGAAATTCACATTGCAGAAGACAATGACCCAAAGCTGAAAGACAAAGCCACACACGAGTGGTTGAACAAGAAGAGAATTAATGTTCTTGGGTTGCCCATTCAAAGTCCTGACTTGAATCCAACTGAACATTAATGGCGAGACTTGAAGATTGCAGTCCATCGATGATCCCCAACAAACGTATCAAAACTGGATCAATTTTTCCATGAAAAATTGGGCAAGAATGTCACCATCCTACTGTGCAAATTGATTTGTAGCAGACATTTCTAAAAAAAAATTAAAAAAAGGTGCTTCTACCAAGTACTGACTTAAGGGGATGAATACTTATGAACCAATATTTGTCACTGTTTTTTTCCTTTAGTGATATTTAGTGTAACCTCCTCATATAACAGTGTTCAATTTAACCACTACAGCTCTCAAGCTTTGACTAATAATAGTTTGTTTTAAAAAAAAATGTGCATACATTATTTATAATTCAAAAATGTGTGAGATTATTGGTAGGGGTGCATACTTCTGATCTGCAATACAAGTGATCTGATTGCTTTTTTCGGTAATTAAAATGGTCTGCCTTATTATATCTGATAATGTAATAATGCAGACCAATTAATATTGCATTTAAATTGTTCTCATTTTAGGTTACAGATGTAGCAAGACTTTCAGATGAACACTGTGGGGGGTCTGATCCGAAAGAATGGACGCCCCGCAGCACATCCGTGGCAGCACTGTCTCCGGAGATTTATTAGCCGTGGCTCGGGAGACGGTAAATCTTGCTACATCTGTACATCCCAATATTTACTCCCTCTTTATTATTATTGATACTTATTTTTTAAAAAGACCATATCAAATGACAATATGAAATATTAATAATTGAACATTAATTTGATTCATTTCCATATCTATCTAATTTGCAAATAGACAGGAAGACAATGAGCAGGAGTGTCAGCAAACGCGGCAGTTCAAAGCATCTCCTCTAGCTTTAAATACTCAGAGAAGCTAATACTTCATATACATTTTCTGTAACGGTTTAAGGAAAACTCTTTGAGCTTTTCAGAACAGTTTTAGGAGCTCAGTGTGAATGTAAAACCACAGTATACATTGACACACTAGTTAAGCTCCTTTAAGCCAGTGTAACAGTTGTTAGAATGGAAAATGCGCACAAACTGTGACAAACATGAACACATACTTTATGTGGATATCATAAAATAATCTCACATTAGAGACAATGTAGGTCTTGTCGCTTTACTGAAATAAGGACATACAATGTACAGTAACCTGCAATGAAAAAAATAGCAATTTGCCTGCTCTCTTTTTAATTTTTTTATTCCCAGAGACCACGCAGGATCCAAAACAAAATGGATTCTTCAGGATAGACCTCCTGAAGTTCCTGAGATACTTGTAGCCAAGTCTCTTTAGGAAGCATACATCATGTCTTCCAGTGATGAGGATGAAGTGTAACACACAAAGACATATGTGTTTCTAACAGTGTCTCCCCCACCCGATGGGAGATTCTGCCATTACAGCGTGTGTGGTGCATGCTACCTGTTGGTAAGCATGAGGGCTGAGTCGTCCGCCGATGTTTGTGGGGACACAGGACAGGTTTCTGGGGTACATACCCAAGTGCGATATCCTACGATAGAAACAATCCCTCTCCTTCCCCAGTAAGATCACACATCAGGAAGGAGGTATATGAAACAGGAACAGTTTATTCTGTTCTGCTCAATGCAGTCACAGCAGGCCCTATGCAGAGGCCCTATGCAGTCTCTGGGGATATCTCCAGCTGTAGGATGGTCCCTGGAACTGCACTATGGGTCAAGGGCCCCCACAGCAGTCCTTGCTCTTCCCTGATCCTCTATCAGGATCAGGGGAAAGGTGCACACTCACTCTCCCCCCGAGGGGAAGAAGAAAAGGGAAAGCTAATATTCTGGCAACCTGTGTGTGACCTGCCCCTCTCAAGTGGGGAGAGGCATTTACTAAAATTGGGCGGCACTCCCATTAAGTACAGCCAGGAGGAGGGTGCCAGGTCTGACCCATGATTGGGTGAACCCAGGCCTGGTTCCCCCTCCCCCCCTTGCAACTCAAGGGCACTGCTGGGAGTGGGAAAACCCATGATAAGTACTGGCAGGCCTGCTCTTACGAGGGCTTACTGCCAGTGAGGGCAGACTGGTAGCCAAGAACCAGTCCAGGCTACATGTTGAACAGGCAACCCTGGTAGAACACCTGGTATACCTTTTATATATTATTTATTTGCTGTGTAATTAGAAATGGGAAATTTACAGTAGGTTGCCGACCTACTGTCAGCTACCTGTTATCTGATAAAAGACAAGTTGGGCCTCACTCACTAAACACAGAAACTAGAATTGTTGGTCAGCATTATTATTCCTAAATGTAAAATTTTTTTAAAAATCTATCTCTATATCTTTTTTTTTTTTAAGTGTATTTATCTTATTCATTTTATTGGATTATATGAAATAATAACAGAACATTTAAAACACAAGAGTGAAAAATCGCAAGTACAACATTGAGTAATATACAAACTACATGAACAGTATAAAGTCTTTGTAGATTACAGCAACAATAAATTAGGTTACACATATGTTTAATAATAATATGAATAGAAAATATATAGGTTATTAAAGGACGAAGTACTGTAGTAGAGGCAATAAAGGGGGAGAGGGAAGAGAAGGAAAAAAAGGAGGGCTTGAATCTGCTAATATCTAGTAATACTAAAAGTTACTCCAAATGTATCGAGGGCCGCCGACAGGGGGGAAGAGTCGGGACAACTGTCCCAGGCCCAGAGGCTGTGGGACTGAGGTTGGGATCAACATCCGAATCCAGCTGCCGAGCCTCTGTTGGCTGCCGGGCCAAACCTCTACCCACTTGCGGCCCAGCTTCCTATGTAGGCCCCACTGCCGCATGTGGCGTAGCACCGGAGGCCTCGTGTGTTTTGTTTTGGAGCAAGGGTGTTACTATGTGTATTGGCGGAACGGGGATTATTGTGTGTAGTCGGGGAGGGGGGTTATGATGTGCATGAGGAAGCAGGGTTATTATGTATTTGGGAGGGGGGTTATATATTGGAGAGGGGTTATGTGTATTGAGGAGAGGGAGGTGTATTGAGGAGGGGGGTTATTATGCATATTGGGTATAGGGGTATTATGGACAGGGAGAAGTGGGGGTGTGGGAGAGGAAGAAAGAGAGGTGGAGGTATGGTAGAGGGAGAGAGGTGGGGACAGAAGAAAGAGGCATGGGAGAGAGGAGATAGAGAGCGTGAGAGGTGGGGATGTGAGGGAGAGGGTGGGGGTGCAAGAGAGGGAGGAGGAAGAAGATGAGAGGGATGGGAGACAGGAGGGTGTGAGAAATAGAGGGGGGAGGGGGTCTTGCAAGGCGGCCGACACCTGGGGGTGGGTGGGGAGTGGAAAATCTAGCCCTGAGCTCCGGGAAAGCTCAATGCGGCCCTGAATGTATTAACAGGTGGTATTTTTTATTTGCTGCTCCAAATTTCATGTAATTAATCACTTTTATTTTATAGTTAAGTTTTTTTTCTAGACTGGCAAGTTTAAGGCTACACTTATAGGGCCTCATGCAGTAAGCGCCGATAAGGCCTTTCCCGCCATTTTTCCGCAAAAAATGCCTTCCCGATTCAGTAAGCACCGAAAAGTGGCCAAAATCGCATTTTTGGTTCCCGATAAAAACTTATCAGCAGCCGGGTGCCGATAAGCCACTTTTTGGCACTTTTTGAAATCGGCTGAATTCTAGTAGCCCCGATCAGCTTTTCGCTGCTGATCGGCACTCTAGAATTGAGAATTTAACGCCAATTTGTCCGGCCAGCTAAAGTTGGCAAGTTGGTGGAGGAGAAGCATCGGCAAGGTCGACACTTAGAAAAAATCAGGCCTTTTCCTGCCTGGGATTGGTGCCGGGTGTCTCCGGAGCTGATACCCATTAATATCAGAAACGGAGCCCCCCAGCATGCATCCGAGGTAGGAAAAATGCATTTAAAGGCCACTTCATTACCTTAGCGGCTAACCGTTAAGGCAATGAAGGGGTTAACCAGCCGTGCCAGGTTTATTGTGGGTAGTGGGGGTGGGTAAAGGGGGTATTTGGCCCTTGTTGCTTGTTTAGGGCTTGCGGGGGGGTTGCGGGTGCACTTAACCCCTTCACGACCATAGCGGTTAATACCACTACGGTCATGAAGGGGTTAAGCCCTCCTGCAAGCCCTAAACAAACCACCGTTGGGGCTAATACCCACTTCGGCCACCCCTGCTACCCACAATTAAAATTATACACACAGAACAGCCCCACACTAAATATATATATATATATATATATATATATATATATATATATATATATATATATATATATATATATATAACCCCAACAACCCCTATACCCCCCTAACATACACATATATGCACATCAATGATACTATAGGCCGGCAGGGGCCCTCGGGTGTTACCCAAAGGGCCGAAAGTACCAATTCTGTGCCCCCCCAAATTAATGTCAAAACACATACATACTTATAAAGAAATAACCCCCCCCCCCCAACACATACAGTATAGTAATGGGCACAATTACTATTATCCACAAATGGATAATAGTGAATGTGCCCATTTTAAATACATAAAGAACAATAAATACATCTTCAACACCGTCCATGCCCCCTCCGATGCTGCAAAACATAAACAAGAATAAAAACAGCCAATGTAATGTCCCCTAACCCCTTAATCACCATAGCGGTTATTAACCGCTACAGTCATTAAGGGGTTAACCCACCCTCACCCACCACTCGGGAGGCCTACATACCCTCCCCCACTACCCCCCCCCCACCCCGTGAGGCCTAACCACCCTCACCCAATACCCAGCCGGGAGGCCTACCCACATACCCTTGGGGCCAATACCCCCTCCCCCCACCCCCAGTACCCACAATAAAAACAATACACTGCCCCACAATAAACATCATTATATTTATTAAATACATAACCCACCCCTGTGCCCCCCCATAAATACATGATTTATTATTTTACATACAGGGTTAATACCCCAGGCCCACGGAAGTCCCCGGTGGGCCTGACGGGTCACCTCACAGACCTACAGTAGCTCAGCACCATTTTTCAAACAGGGTCTGGAGGCCTGTTGGTGGTTCCCGCCAGGTGCCATGGTCCACCAGGTGGTCTCCGCAGGTAACCGTGGGCCACAATGGGGTCTCCACGGTAGGCCCGCGGATGTCTGGGAGGCCCCGGGTCAGACCCACAGGTGTCTGAGGGATCGCGGGTGATTCCCACGGGGGGTCTGGGGACCCACGGGTGGTCCCTACGGGTCCGCGCTGCCCCCACAGATGTGGGGCCACCGGTTCTTCCCCGCAGGTGTCCCCCGTGGACCCGGCAGCCTGGTACCCGTGAGAAGCCCGAGGATACCGCAGGTGGTCTCCAGAGGTCCCCCGCAGACCAAAAGGAACCAACCCTGTATGTAAAAAAAATAAACATGTCATAGGGACAATAGATTATTTGCCAATTATTAAACACATTAACTAGCATAATAAAATAACTAAAGTTCTACTCACCTCATCAATAAGAAGCCCCCTTGCCAGCAAAATCCTTGTCCTCCGTTGCCAACAAAATACATAGCCAATACATTGCAATTACATTCAGATATCAATTAACCCCTTAAACACCTTATCGGATAATAACCGCAAAGGTAATTAAGGGGATAAGCCACCCTGGCCCGATACCCACCCTTCACCCATTCATTTATACAGTGGCTTCATCATGCAAATATATACAGGTAAAACCCGTTATAGCGCGACCTGTTATAACGCGGTCTGAGCATGGCTCCCGAATTGAAAACCTCCATTTTGACACCTTACCTGCATTTGAAATCCTCCATTTTGCCGCCTTACATTCTCCTCTTCCAGCTGTCCTGTGCATGTGCTCATCTCTCTCCTCTTCCTGCTGTCCCCGTGTTCATCTCTCTGCCTGTCGCGTGCCATCGTTTTTTTTTTTTTTCAAACATTCAATTCAATGCTTTATTGACTTCCAGACGCAATTAAACGTTAATACATTTTGTACAAACACATGCAGAGATTGAACTCGGGACCTTCTGATACCAATGCCTTGCCTCTTACCTCTATACCATAGGTCTGGTGTGACAAGACATAACCTATAAATATATTTATCCTCTACAACACATTGCCACAGGGTACATGTCAATGTTAAATCTTAAGTCTATTTCTAGATGTCTATGACATCACACAGCTTCTGTGGTGTAGTGGTAGAACTCTTAACCAACATATGAAAGGGTCCTGGGTTCAATTCCTGTATGAAATGGTATAATTAAATTTTTTAATAAATTATTATTTTAATTATATTGTATAATTTATAAATATATAATTAATTTATTATTGTGTTTTGTACAAAATGTATTAATGTTAATTGTGTCTGTGTCTGGTAGTCAATAAAGCATTGAATTGAATGTTTGAAAAAAATGGCACGCGACGGCAAGAGAGCAGAGAGATGAGCAGAGCAGAAAGATATGATCACGTGGACAGCAGGAAGAGGAGAGCACTGGTAAGGCGGCAAAATGAAGGATAATTAAATCTGTAATGAGGAGGCTCGAAAGTTAATGCCGGTAAAATTTTAACGCGACCCCGGTTGTAACGTGGTCTTGGGGTTGTGGACCCCAAGGACCGCGTTATAACGGGGTTCAGCTGTATATACACATACATACATTATATGCTCTACTACAAATACCACTTCTCCATATCAGACACAATACAATAAAATCATATTTCCTAAAAAAATCCAATCTCATCTTCAACCAAAAGCATCAAATGCCAATCAAAACATTGATTTTAAATTGTATACATGATGCATACAATCTATGCACCATGTACACTCTGCAAATCAATGTTAACAACAAAATATTCGAAACAAAATACCATTAAAACCAAACAAGTATACTATTTAAACCAAGCAAGGCACCATAAATCAATTAGCATTCATTAATCAAATCACAAAACAATTAAAATACCATCCATAACAATTACACAATTAACTATTTCAATCGTTAATCAGAACAAGTTACCATCAGACAAAATATACGTAACCAAGAGAATACAATATAGAAAAGCAAGCCTCACCCTGACCTAAAGTACAGCATACAACATCAAAAATCTATCTAATTTCAGAAAACATTGCACACACATTTATGCATACCAGCATAGCCAAAATCATTTTAAACATCGCAATACAAGCATTTCCTACCAAACCATTTCTTACCCTCTATGTATATATAGATCTAGACATACATACATACATACATACATACATACATACATACATACATACAGTGGCAAGAAATGATCTTAAACAAAAAACAAAAAATCACATGTAAAAAAAACATAACAAAGAGAGAAAAATAATAAAATAAAAAGAAAAAAGTCCTTGGCGCACTATCAGGTATATAAACCTGATACAAATGGAAGTCCCAATTCTCTGAATATAGGTGTAATTCGTGGGTTCGTAATTCGATCTCTCAGGGTCTCTCGGATGGTGGATCTGAATCTATAAATATACAAAACAAAAACGACCATTGCACAGTAACCTCTGATGAATCGTTCGCACCCACACCGCTGCTGGCTACTTACTTAAAAGTAGAAAATGCAGGGCCTTGAAAGGTATCTTTAACTTTCGCTCCGGTGTGCAAGCTGGATATCCATAGATTGCCAGATGGTGTTAACCTCTCCACACAGTTGCGAATATATGCATAAAAAAGGAATAGAAAAACCAATAGAAAAACCATCCGTTCTCCCAAAAGCCTCTGTCACATGGTCTACTAGAGCCAATCAGAGTAGGGATGTAGTTCCCACGCTCTGATTGGCTACCGTACCATGTGAGGCCGGCCATCTTTCTTTTCATGACGTCATCTTAAAGGCAATTGAAGCACAGCCATTCTGATTGGCTGGTGTCATTGCCTTTAAATGACGTCATCAAAATTAAAAAAAATTCCCCCCAAATCACATGGTTTTCTTGGCCCAATCAGGGCCGTGGGAACCATATGACGAAAATGTGACGTCATAGGCCTATAAAAGCCTATGTCGTCTAATTTTGAAGGCAGACGCCGAGAAGGAAGGACCTCCTACAGAAGAAAGAAGACCAGGGCGTGGCCGAAGAAGAGAAGAAGACCCCGGAAGAGAGCGGAGAAGATACAAGAAAGAAGAATACAGATAACGATGGATTACAAATAGAAGACCCATGGATTGTTATTGTTTATTATTTTATGGTCTATTATTTTATGGGTTCCTGTGCGTGGATTGGTTCGAGAGTAATCTGTTCAACGGGAGTCGGTTAGTGGGTCAAGTAATGGTAAGTCAACAAAAGAAATGTATTTTTTTTTTACTTGTACATGTTTTTATGTTTCTTTTACATGTGATTTTTAATTTTTTGTTTAAGATCATTTCTTGCCACTGTATGTATGTATGTATGTATGTATGTATGTATGTATTGAATACAAAAAGGATGGGGGAGCACAATGGTTGGAAACAGGCAGTGTTATAGAACTGGTAATTGCTTTTTAAGATGAAGCAGTTATATCCTGAGCAGGTGTGATGGCTCAGGTGTCTAATGTCTAATTGGAAGGATAGGCACACATGGGTGTATGTGTGTTGGTGTGAAGGTGAAATAGAATAAAGGTATATAGAACTTACACGCCTTGTGTAAGCCCAGTCGCATCAGAGTTTCTTTGGGAGTCCCGTGTGCTTCTGATGAGGCTTTTCTTCTTGCGATGCGAGTTCTTCTTCTTGATGTGTGGGCCACTTGCTTCGTTGGTTCACAGTGCCGCTCCAGGGGGATTTCCTCTCGTATAAACAGAAAGGAGGATAGGGTTAACACATATACTTATATACACGTCAATGAGGGGGGGGGGGGGTGGTGTGTTTATGGACCACCAAAAATTATATACTATATATTATAATCTGGCACTCACACGGACTAGTGTGAGTGTAATCCTATCTTGGTATCTTGTTCATTTATGGGTGTTGCCCAATCAATATCAGGTGATGAATGGGTGGGGTATAAGGGTATTAGTGGTAAATATATCACAATACTCACACGGGCCAGTGTGCGTACACACTCCTAGCGGTATCTTGCTCTTCTGTTCCAGTTGTAAACGGCCTTGTGTAAGCCCAGTCGCATCAGAGTTTCTTTGGGAGTCCCGTGTGCTTCTGATGAGGCTTTTCTTCTTGCGATGCGGTACTGTGGGTGTGTAAATAACAAGCAGCGGTACTGTGGGCATGTAAATAACAAGCAGAGGAAATCCCCCTGGAGCGGCACTGTGAACCAACGAAGCAAGTGGCCCACACATCAAGAAGAAGAACTCGCATCGCAAGAAGAAAAGCCTCATCAGAAGCACACGGGACTCCCAAAGAAACTCTGATGCGACTGGGCTTACACAAGGCCGTGTAAGTTCTATATACCTTTATTCTATTTCACCTTCACACCAACACACATACACCCATGTGTGCCTATCCTTCCAATTAGACATTAGACACCTGAGCCATCACACCTGCTCAGGATATAACTGCTTCATCTTAAAAAGCAATTACCAGTTCTATAACACTGCCTGTTTCCAACCATTGTGCTCCCCCATCCTTTTTGTATTCATTACCTACAAGGGTCCTGGATAGATCCTGCTGGGGTTCCGAGTCACAAGAGGATACCACTCGAAAACCATTTACAGGCAGTATTACACCACTCTTTTTATACTTCCGCACATCAGATAAGCCACACAGAGATAGCGCCCGGGTACCTTCTCAAACAAATGTATGTATGTATGTATGTATGTATGTATGTCTAGATCAAGCATGTCAAACTCAAAGGCTAACACGGGCCAAATAAACAAGGTTTAAGTTTATGTGGGCCGCAAAAAAACAAAAACTCCAGGTACCTCATTCCCGCAATGCTATATTTTGGAGTGGAGGTGTTCCTTACCTGTCTTGTGGGTTAGGGGGGATTCCTATGTCTCCCGTGTGAAGCTTGAGTCAGATCTGGAAGAAAGCAGAATAGGCTATTTCGGTGTAGGTATAGGGCAGTTAAGATATACAGGGTAAATAAAATATCCAGAGTGTGAGAGAGAGAGAGAGTGTGGGTGAGAGAGTGTGTGGGTGAGAGAGAGAGAGTGTGGGTGGGTGAGAGAGTGTGGGTGAGTGAGAGAGTGTGGGTGGGTGGGTGAGAGTGTGGGTGGGTGGGTAGAGAGTGTTCGTGAGAGAGTGTGGGTGGGTGAGAGAGTGTGGGTGAGAGTGTGGGTGAGAGAGTGTGAGACAGAAAGTGTGGGTGACGGAGAGAGAGTGGGTGGGTGAGAGAGTGTGGGTGAGAGAGTGTGGGTGAGAGAGAGGTGTGGGTGAGAGAAAGAGTAGTGAGAGAGAGAGTGTGGGTGAGAGAGAGTGTGGGTGAGAGAGTGTGGGTGAGAGTGTGGGTGAGAGAGTGTGAGACAGAAAGTGTGGGTGAGAGAGAGAGAGTGGATGGGTGAGAGAGTGGGTGGGTGAGAGAGTGGGTGGGTGAGAGATGGGTAGGTGAGAGAGTGGGTGGGTGAGAGACAAGGGGTGAGAGACAGGGGGTGAGAGACAGGGGGTGAGAGACAGGGGGTGACAGAGACAGGGGGTGACAGAGACAGGGGGTGACAGAGACAGGGGGTGACAGAGACAGGGGGTGACAGAGACGGGGTGACAGAGACAGGGGGTGACAGAGACAGGGGGTGGCAGAGACGGGGTGACAGAGATGGGGGTGATAGAGATGGGGGTGATAGAGACAGGGGTGACAGAGACTGGGGGTGACAGAGACTGGGGGTGACAGAGACTGGGGGTGACAGAGACTGGGGGTGACAGAGAGTGGGGGTGAGAGAGACTGGGGGTGAGAGAGACTTGGGGTGAGAGAGTGGGGGTGAGAGAGAGTGGGGGTGACAGAGTGAGGGTGAGAGACAGGGGGTGACAGAGTGAGGGTAAGAAGGAGGGGGTGATGGGGGAGGGGGTTAATGTGGGAGTGGGTAACAGGGTGAAGCCGGGTGGGTGACAGGGTGAGGCCAGGTGTGTGACCCCAGGCTAGCCCCCATGCCCCATCAGCATCTTATCCCCCAGCCCCCCATCGTTTCATCTGCCCAGGCTGGCCCCCATTCCCCATCATCATCTTATCCCCCACCCCCTTCCCCCATCATTATTAGCTGCCCAGGCTGGCCCCCATGCCACATCCTCATATTCCCCACCCCATGATCATCTCGGCCTCCCCAACCCCCCCACCCCCAAAAAAATATTGTCCTTACCTTATTCCCAGGCTTCCAGGCAGGAGGCAGTCCCACAAACGTCTCTGAAGCATTCTCCGCCGGGATGTTGTCTCCGCCCCCGCTGTCCTCTCCACATCCCACACATGGCACTAGTGCAGGATGACTGCGCCCAGCCACCGTCCAGCCCCAGCAGGCCAGCTCTTCCTTCAGCCGTGCTTGCCACATCCGCCCACCACCGCGCTCGCTACTCCCAGTCACACGCTTGCTACCGCCGCCCACGCGCTCGCCGCCGCACACGCCCGACACACGCCCGATGCACACGCTCGACACACGGTTATATTGGCTGGGCCGTGGGCCGCAAAGATACTTGTTGTGGGCCGCATGCGGCCCGCGGGCCGCGAGTTTGACATGCTTGGTCTAGATCGATATAAACATACAGGGTAAGAAATGGTTTGGTAGGAAATGCTTGTATTGCTGTGTTTAAAATGATTTTGGCTTTGCTGCTATGCATAAATGTGTGTGTAATGTTTTTTGAAATTAGATAGATGTAATTTTTGATGTTGTATGCTGTACTTTAGGTCAGGGTGAGGCTTGCTTTTCTATATTGTATTCTTTTGGGTACTTATATTTTGTCTGATGGTAACTTGTTCTGTTTAACGTTTGAAATAGTTAATTGTGTAATTGTTATGGATGGTATTTTAATTGTTTTGTGAGTTGATTAATGAATGCTAATTGATTTATGGTGCCTTGCTTGGTTTAAATAGTATACTTGTATGGATTGAATGGTATTTTGTATTGGAATATTTTATTGTTAACATTGATTTGCAGAGTGTACATGGTGCATAGATTGTATGCATCATGTATACAATGTAAAATCAATGTTTTGATTTGCATTTGATGCTTTTGATTGGCATTTGATGCTTTTGATTGGAAGATGAGATTGGATTTTTTTAGGAAATATGATATTTTTTTATTTTCAACTTAAATTTTTTATTGGAGTTACATGTTCAAACAGGAAATATGATTTTATTGTATTGTTTCTGATATGGAGAAGTGGTATTTGTAGTAGAGCATGTTTTTGATAACCCTTAAACATTTATTTGTATATTGGTTCATCATGTGTGTGTATCTCTCTCTCTCTCTGTCAGTGTCTCCTAGACCTCCTGCCTAGCCATAGTTCTTCTTTGTCCACTGGGTGTGCTGCTGTCTTCTGTTTCCTCTGGGTTCCTCTGTCTGCCTGTCTGTCTTCTTGTTGCTCCTGTCTCTGTCCTTTATAGCTCTGCTTCCTGTCTTTTGCTTTTGCCTTTGCTTCAAGTCAGACTCCTATGCACATGCCTGTCTTTGATCCCTGATCTGTTCCTGTACCTGTATTTGTAGTCTGTTCACAGTAAAGGCCATTGCTAGTAATCTGGCTTGTCCCTATTTGTTCCTAGCTCCCCGGTCTCAGTCCCTGCTCCTCGTTCTCAGTCCCTGCTTCCGGACCTGTCCTGCCCCGCCTGTCCTGTTCCAGTCTCCTCGTTGCCGACCTCTGCTTGTTACCTGACTTCGCTACCTGCCGCCTGCCTCGGACCCCTGCTTGTTACCTGACTTTGCTACCTGCCGCCTGCCTCGGACCCCTGCTTGTGACCCCTACTTCGCTTCCTGCTGTTCCGGCCACCAAGATCCTACCCGCCACAGGAGTCTCTCGTGACAGAAAGCAAAGGCCACTTCTGGATCTCGCTGGAACAGATTCTTCTTCTGCCTGCACCCTTTCCTGCCTGCTGCAGCAGACCACATCCGCATGGTTGAAGATAAGAACTTTCGTTTCTTTTTTGGAAATCCCAGTTGGGAAGGTTTTTTTTTGCTGCTTAGTGTTCTGCAAGAATTATTGCGTTCATAACGAAAAAACATTTTTGCTGAGACTAGAACTGTTGCTGCAGAGACTAGTGCACTTTTCTTTGAGATTTTTATTTTGTGCAGTGCCTGGGTTAACCCTTGCAGTACCTGTTGCCACCTTTTAGAATCTGACTTTTTCCTTCCCTGGATAAGGCTTGTCTCTGCATCACTGGTTGGACCACTGCTGTTCACAGGGTTCCCATTTCAAAAGACAAGAGTACTTCTATTATTTTGTTACTGCATACTGTGATTTTTCCTGCAATCTGTAGTTTTTCATATGATTGGTTCTAAGGTTTCAGGTTTACCTGCAAGTTCCCCTAAAGTTTGTTTCTCTGCAACATATGATATCCCTACGCCTGATATCTAAGGTTTCAGATTTAACTGCATGTTTCTCTGTATGATATCCCTACGCCTGATATCTAAAGTTTCAGATTTAACTTCAAGGTTCTGTCTGATATTCCTATGTCTGATGTCAAAAGTTTCAGATCTAACTGCAAGTTTTCTCTGTAGTAGTTTCCTGCTGTCTATGATATTTCTATGCCTGATTTCTAAAGTTTCAGATTCAACTGCAGGTTTTCTTTGTCTATATGATATCCCTACGCCTGATGTCTAAAGATTCAGATGTAACTGCAGGTTCTCTCTGTCTGTATAATATCCCTACGCCTGATTTCTAAAGTTTCAGATATAACTACAGGTTTCTCTGTCTATGTGTTTTCCTTGCATTTATAAATCTCTGTGACTGATGCTAAAGTCTCAAAAGGTCAGCTGTCCTATCTTGTGTCTCTCTGTGTCTAATATTCCTGTTGTTCATTCTAATGCTTCTGTTTTAAAAACACATTTCCTCTTTACTGGTTTCTTGGGAAGTGTGGTTTAATTATCGCTCCCACTCAAACAGTCTTGAGCAGTAAATGTGAACACAGTACCACTAATTCTTCAGAACTTCTCAAAGCAAGGAAGAAGAAGAAAAAGAAGGGAGGCATTACTGTGGAAGTTGCAGAAGGAATTAAGAATAAAAATGTAACCTCAGAGTCTGCATTTGATGAAAGAGATATGCTGCAGCTTAAGGCAACTCACAGACGTATCCCAAGATTAGTGGAAGAAAAGAAAGATGCCCCTACTCAGACGCTTCAAGCTGCACAGAAAGCGATTGATTGTCTTTATGGACATTTAGATAAGGAGCAAGAAGCCAATTCTGCACTACAAACCTGTCTATCTTCAGCAATTGCTAAGTGTGTTCTCCAGGAGAAAGAAAAAGAGCAGTTGGAGAGTGACCCGGATGTCATGTCAGGTGAGCTGGAGAAGGCATATACTGATGCTGCTGAGAATCGGCGCCTCGCTTCTAAAAGTAACGAATTCCTGGAAATCTCTATGAAGGAAATTGACAGGCTTAATACAGAGCTTAAAGTCTCCCAGGAGGAGATTTGCTACTTCAAAAGTCGTTCGGGAGGAGAGATGCTACTTGAAAACAGAGATACGTTCTATGAGAGACGCCTCCGAAGAGTTAAATAGTAGGTTTGAAACTATAAACAAAATGAGTAAGAACTTCTCTGTCCAAGCCAGTGAAGGAGATAAAAGACTCCATGAATCAGAAGAGGAGAAGAGACTATTGATAGAAGAAAAGTCAAGGATGCAATTAGCGCTGGAAAAAGCAGAGGGTGACTGGGAAAAAGAAAAATATCAGTTGGAGAATGACAGGTTGATCTTGTCAAGTAAGCTGGAGAAGGCCTACGCTGATTCTGCCCAGTACCAGACTTTCATGGCTCAAGTTGACGCAGCACTGGAAGCATCTCAGAAAGACGTTCACAGGCTTACTACAGAGCTGGAAGCCTCTAAGGAGAAGAGTTGCCACTTCAACACAGAACTATGTTCATTGAGAGAAATCTTCGAAGGGTTAAATATCAGGTTTGAAACTGTAACCCAAGAGTGCAAGAATCTCTATGTCCAAGTCAGTGAAGGAGATAAGAAACTCCATGAATTAGGAGAGGAGAAGAAACAGTTGGCCCAGGAAAAGTTAGACGTGCAGACAGCACTGCAGGATGCAGAAAGAGTGCTGCAAGAAGAACGTGTCTCCCTGGAGCGGCGCACACAAGCAGAAAATATGCTGCAGAGTCAGCTGCGAGAACTGCGTACACATCTGCAGGACACCAAGGAGAAATGGGTGAATGCTGAAGAAAAGCAGCGAGTTCTGCAGGAAGAAAGTTTCCAGACTGCCTATAAAATAAAGATGCTGCAAGATTATTTGAGTACCCAGTGTGTCCCCAAAGAACAGCATGAGGAGTTGAAGGCCACACTGAGCATAACCAGAGCCTCGCTGGAGGAAGAGCTAAAGCTAGCAGCTGAACACACATCTTAGCAGCTCACGGCGCTGCAGGCGCAGATCGCTGAGCTCAAGACACAGCTTGCCAAAAAGGAGGAGAGAGAGAAGGTGTCTGTCTGTCAAGTGGCTGGCCTGACACAGCGCTATGAGGTCAAAATGGCCGATGCCTGCAAATTCTTGGACCACACTGCCCGTGATAAGGTCCGGCTGCAGATGGAGCTGGACAATGCCCGGGAGGAGTACCGGCAGCTGCAGATCAGAAATGAAGAAGATTAAACATATTTAAGCTTTACTCTGAGTCAGCTGGGAGATTTGGAGTCGCGACTCAACTCCAAAGAAGCCGAACTGACAACTGCATTGAGTGGGAAAAGAAGTGCAGAAGGACAGCTTCAAGAGCTGAAAAATCAAATAGCTGGTCTTAATGAGAATTTAGGTGATACCACGAAACGGCAGTCACAAGAGGAGACCATGGAGCGTGAATTCTATGTTCCCACTTACTCATGTGAAAAGTCTGCACCCGTCCTTGATGCCCACATTCCTGATGTCCATGCCTCTGCAATGGAGTTGAACGTATCCATTGGAAAGTTCCAGATTCCAAAACTAAAAGAGATATATTGGTCACAAAAAGAGACAACGGAAAGTGAAAATGTCCCCTCTGCCGCATGTGAAGAGCCTGATGTATCTGTTCCCGATGCCCCTGCTATGACGTTAGACGGATTCTGGGTGAAGTTCCTTGCTATGCCTAATGTTCTTGATGCTGATGCCAACGCTCTTGTGATGAGGATAAATGCACCTCTCACAGATTTCCCATCAGCACTTGACGTACACATTAAGTTGGCCTTCCATCAAGGTTTCCCTGAAGAGCCTGGAGGATCGTCCGGAGAACGCTCTTGAGAGGGGGGAGTAATGTCAGGGTCTCCTAGACCTCCTGCCTAGCCATAGTTCTTCTTTGTCCACTGGGTGTGCTGATGTCTTCTGTTTTCTCTGGGTTCCTCTGTCTGCCTGTCTGTCTTCTTGTTGCTCCTGTCTCTGTCCTTTATAGCTCTGCTTCCTGTCTGTTGCTTTTGCCTTTGCTTCAAGTCAGACTCCTATGCACATGCCTGTCTATGATTCCTGATCTGTTCCTGTACCTGTACCTCTATTTGTAGTCTGTTCACAATAAAGGCCCTTGCTAGTAATCTGGCTTGTCCCTTGCTCCCTGGTCTCAGTCCCTGCTCCCCGGTCTCAGTCCCTGCTCCCCATTCTCAGTCCCTGCTCCCGGACCTGTCCTGCCCCGCCTGTCCTGTTCCAGTCTCCTCGTTGCCGACCTCTGCTTGTTACCTGACTTCGCTACCTGCCTCAGACCCCTGCTTGTGACCCCTACTTCGCTTCCTTCTGTTCTGGCCACCGAGATCCTACCCGCCACAGGAGTCTCTCTCTCTCTCTCTATATATATATATATATTTGCATGATGAAGCCACTGTACAAATGAATGGGTGAAGGTGGGTATCGGGCCAGGATGGCTTAACCCCTTAATTATCTTTGCGGTTATTATCCGATAAGGTGATTAAGGGGTTAATTGATATCTGAATGTAATTGCAATGTATTGGCTATGTATTTTGTTGGCAACGGAGGACAAGGATTTTGCTGGCGAGGGGGCTTCTTATTGATGAGGTGAGTAGCACTTTAGTTATTTTATTATGCAAGTTAATGTGTTTAATAATGGGCAAATAATTTATTATCCTTATCTGGATAATAGTTATTTGGCACATTATTGTACTGTATGTGCTGTGGGTGGGGGGGGATTTATGTATTTAATGTATAGGACATGTTTATTTTTTTTACATACAGGGTTGGTTCCTTTTGGTCTGCGGGGGACCTCTGGAGACCACCTGTGGTATCCTCTGGCTTCTCATGTTTACCAGGCTGCCGGGTCCACGGGGGACACCTGCGGGGAAGAACCGGTGGCCCCACATCTGTGGGGGCACCGCGGACCCCTAGGGCCACCCGTGGGTCCCCAGACCCCCATGGGAACCACCCGAGGCCCCTCAGACACCTGTGGGTCTGACCCGTTCCCCCCCAGACATCCGCGGGCCTACTGTGGAGACCCCATTGTGGCCCACGGTGACCCGTGGAGACCACCTGGTGGACCATGGCGCCTGGCGGGAACCACCAACAGGCCTCCAGACCCTGTTTGAAAAATGGTGCTGGGCTACTGTAGGTCTGTGAGGTGACCCGTCAGGCCCACCGGGGACTCCCGTGGGCCTGGGGTATTAACCCTGTATGTAAAATAATAAATCATGTATTTATGGGGGGGCAGTTTATTGTTTTTATTGTGGATACTGGGGGTGGGGGGAGAGGGAATTGGCCCCAAGGGTATGTGGGTAGGCCTCCCGGCTGGGTATTGAGTGAGGGTGGTTAGGCCTCACGCGGTGGGGGGGGTAGTGGGGGAGGGTACAAGGGTGAGTAGTATATGTATTTATTGTACTTTATGTATTTAAAATGGGCAAATGCACAATTATCTATATGTGGATAATAGTAATTTTGCACATTACTATACTGTATGTGTTAGGGGGGGTATATTTATTGTAAAGTATTTGTGTTGTTGTATTTTTTTGGGGGGCACGGAATTGGTACTGCAGGCCTGCGGGGAACACCCGAGGGCCACCGCCGGCCTCTAGTATCATTGCTGTGCATCCCAAAAATTTGATATATGTGTAACAGTGTTTCCCTCTGGGCCTGTCTGATCCTGACCCCATATGTGAGAAACTGTCCCAATTACATGTATGTAGTGTGGTGCACCTGCTGGCAACAGGACTCCTGAGTCTCCCGCTGGTTGGTAATGGGGATATCACCATGACAGGCATCTGAGGTAGTGTTCTGAGTCCTACTCACATTTGGTAAAGCGCATCCACCCCATCAGGATCCCTATGGTAGCAGGGAGGAGTTTCTGACGGGGAACTCCTAAGTGCACCTTCTCCCTGAGTAACTCCACTCACAGGCAAGAAGGGTCTTTCCATGGACATCTATATTGACATGTTTCTGGCAGACTGCCCATAACAGCGGCCGACACTTAGCCGCACATCTTGTAGAGACCCTCCATGCAGAAGGTTCCTCCTGTCTCTTTAATTGAGTTGTTCTTCCACCTCTCCCCTAAGGGAGAACACCAGCTGTGCCAGGTCCCTGGACACAGTGTGTAATAGATTGTCCCTTGGCCACTCTGACAGACAAACTTGAACTGCTGCAGACCTTGAACTCCAACTCTGAACCAGCAGCCAAAGAAGAATCTCTAACTTTTGGGAGTGCTGTGTAATATATACTGTAGGCTCCAGAAAGACCCACCTCTGTGTCACTAACAGTGGACACAAAGCACGTTGTCACTTCCTTTGCTACATATATGACACATCACAGGGGTTTGAGGGCAAACCTCCGTGATCACTACTGGCAACCCTGCCTTCTTACCAGGATTACAGTCAGCATGAGAGAGATCTGTACACCAATTTTACACATGGCTACAAATGTAATGTGGGTATAGGGGTTGTTGGGGGCACAGGGGGTGTATGTTGTTTACTGCAATGTTTATTGGGGGCAATTGTCCCCAATAAACATGCTATTGTGCCTTAACCCCTTCATTGCCTTAGGGGATAGCCGCTATGGTAATGAAGCAGCATTAATGTATTTTAATAATATTGTGCGGGAGCAGGGAGTCCCCTGAGCTGAACCGCATTGATTTGTGGCTCAGGGACCCCCTGCTTCCCGAGTTACAGGCCCCGGTATGGGGCATCGGAGGCCAATGTCGCCGCCATCTTTATAGCGTCCAAGACGCGACGTGGGCTCTATAAAGATGGCGGCGACACTGGCATCCGCTGCCCCATACTGGGGCCTGTAACTCGGGAAGCAGGGGGTCCCTGATCAACAAATCAATGTGGTTCAGCTCAGGGGACCCCCTGCTCCCGCACACTATTATTAAAAATACATTAATGCTGCTTAATTACCCTAGCGGACAGCTGCTAAGGTAAGGAATGATTGTTTATTTATATATGTGTTTTACTCATAGTGTAGATGTGCAGAGGGTCTCCGGAGCTGAACCGCTTTGGTTTTAGGTCCGGGGACCCCCTGCTTCCCGAGATACAGGCCCCTTTATGAGGTGTCGGTATCCCTCTGCTTTGATTACATTCCGCGGTCACGTGATCGGGATATTGAAATGCAGAGGGATACTGGCACCTCATAAAGGGGCCTGTATCTCGGGAAGCAGGGGGTCCCCGGACCTGAAACCAATGCGGTTCAGCTCCGGAGACCCCCTACACATGTACACTTTGAGTAAAAATTGTTTTGATATATTTTTATTTTGCCGATGTTTGCGCAGAGAGAGTGGCGGATCTCTCTCTGCTGCAAACACATATCGGTAGAAACGGAGTATCGCCAGGTTATCGGGAGACAGGCTGTTTTATCACCAGCTCATCAGCGTTTTGCTTTCGCAGTGATTCGCCAGGGATTCGGCCCTTCCTGAATACTGTGAGGGCAAATCGCCAAAATAATGCCAATAGGGAACACTTGGCGAGAGCACTTTTTCGGTGCTTACTGCATAGAGCCCATAGTGCCTTGCGACAGCGACGCAACGTCGCTCCGAATCAAATACATTGACTCCATCGCAAGTGCTTATAGTAAGCGCGATGGCAACGGAGTGACCAAAAATTTTGAAGCCGGGAAAATTAGATTTTTTAGAGACAGTCGCCACATGTGACTGTCTCTAAACCAATCAAATTGCGCGGCCCGCCCCTTTTAGTGACGTCACTGGCCTTGTCGCCAGCGACGTCGCTAAAAATCAAATTACAACGTTCGCCAGTGGCGACGGTGACGGGTGATGTTATCAATCTCGTCGCCGTCGCCAGCACAATAAGCACAGCCTAAGAAGGCTATTTATCCAGAGGTCCATTTTTGGTATGACATTGGATATCTATTTTTGAAGAATTCATTTTTTAGGAACATTTTTTGCTTGAAGGATTCATAGCTTTAATTAATTATTAGTTATTATATATATATATTATATCGCCACAGTAACTTAATACAATAAAGTGAGATCAGGTTTACAGTCATAACTGGGAACAAGCTCCATACACCGAATTTCCACCCAGAAATTCTTGATTTGAGGCTATAGCCTCAGTAAATGTATTAGGTTAGATTAAGAAATGGGGCTATGCCTTATCTTCCACTCGTTTTAACTGTGTGTTACAGTACCTTGCATCACACAATATAGAACAGCAAGACACAGCAATATGTAGTACATTCTAAATTACTCTCTTAATCCCTTTAAAATGTGTTGCTGACCCATTTAGCATTCAAGTGGTTAACAACTGAGAAAACACATGATAGGGCCAGTTGACCGTTTTCCATATCCTGGAGCCACAATGAGATTTTACATAGGTTTTCTTTACTAATAGGTAAATTTAAAAACTGGGGCTGCTTTATGATGGCTATTGCCAAGTAGCAAAACTACATTCTATACTTCATGATAGCCACAAGCAAAACCTTCAACCAATCTTAAAATAAGCCAAGCACAAGCTCCATCATAAAAATGAATATTTCTTACATAGACTGTAGTGGGTGACGGCATCCCTGCTATGCATTCAATGAATCGAATTATAATTAAAAAGGTTGGAGTGCTTCTTAATGTAATTACATTCTGTAGCTTTATTTTGACTATTATGTATACTGTTGCTGTCCACAGATGTGTTAAGATTTAGGATAAAGGTTTTAGATCTTACTGCACTCTTTTTAGATAATTGTAGTGGGTGTCCGATTCTTTGTAAGTGGCAGGCAGTTGAAGAGTGGCCGGGATCCCACTTCTGCCACCTCATTACACTTGGAGCTGGATATCTTCTTGCCGCACTATTCTAATAGAGTCTTACACCAGACATTATAGCATATTAAAGTGGGGGTTTTGCAGGTTGCAAACACACAACGTTTCGGGGATCTCCCCTCCTCAGGTGTAAATATTACACCTGAGGAAGGGAGATCCCCGAAACGTTGTGCGTTTGCCACCTGCAAATAAACCACTTTATTATACTATAATGTCTGGTGTAAGACTTTATTAGAATAGTGCGGCAAGAAGATATCCAGCTCCAAGATGTGTTAACATGGTATAAACTAAAAAGCAAAAGGGTTAGAAATAGAAGTATGAGTTTGTTAGTACTAAAGGGCATATATATATATATATCAAATAAGAAGATCACTTGTGAGCACATTCACATGTCTTTGACAGGTCTGCAACCCTGCCCTTCACCATTATCCCCAGCATACAGTGCTTCCACTGCAGCAAGGGATTCTGAGAAATGACATGCAAATGAGTACACAATGTGCCACCTTTTGTCTGAAAAACCATTGTTACATGGAGCCCAAATAAACTAATACTCACTGTTAACACAGCTTTAAAGCACAGCATGGGAATCAGATGCAAAGCCAGAGAAACCATTCATAGACATGTTTAAACCTTAATGGGTATCATCAGTGTGAAGTTGGTTGTACTGCTTTGCATTTTCAAGACTGTAGGTGCATATCCCATAGATAATACATTCATACGTTATCGTTCCGAGGTCTGGTAATCAAGAGCCAGCACTCTGGGTTTTTTTGATGTATCACTGTTTTCACTAACACACCTTTTGAAGTAATTCTAACAGAGTGCTGTCTCTTGATTACCAGACCTCGGAACGGTAACGTATGAATATATTATCTATATGGGATATGCACCTGCAGCATAATAGTGCTTACAGGAGTGCCAACTGTTCTATCTGACTATATATATATATATATATATATATATATATATATATATATATATATATATATATATATATAAACAACCAGGGTAAGGGGGGGATGGGGAAGGGGGAAGGGTAGAGGGGGAGGATTACAACAGCTATTTTGTGATATTGCACATGATTATGACCATCAGTTGGCACATACCTACCAATCTCTATTGAGGATATCTAGATAGCCTGAAGCTTTATTGGATCATTATATCCCTTGATCCACCCCACCTCAACCGCATTTTAATTCGCCGCTTATATAGGATTGATTAATAAGGACATTTATTTTAATTCAGGATTTCTCCTAATAAAGTTGTTTTTACCCCAATTAACTATACATTATACAACAGCACATTGTGTCTTTATCAGGTTTTTAATACTATAATCTCACATCAGTATCATTAGCCATTTGAGTGCTCCCAATATAGGGGTTCTTTTTCTCCTTGTTTATTATATATAGATAGATAGAGATAGAGATAGAGAGAGATATATATATATAAATATAAATATATATAAATAAAAGTCTAGTTGTTATATACAGCTCAACCCTGTTATAACGCTGTGCTTGGGTCCAAAGAATCACATTGCGATATAAGTGGATTGCGTTAGAAATAATGTACAATTGTATGCATTGTACCATGAATTATTTAAGACACCAATAATCGTGTTGTAAAGTATTCATAAATACGAAAATTGGGAACCACGCTTGCATCGCCTTATAAGCAGATTTGTGTTGTAACGGATAGCGTTATATTGGGGTTGAGCTGTATTTTCACATCTATCTGTACAATACATCAACTCTATGAATGACAGAATACTGGCTCAGGACCATACTGTACCTTGGTCCTTCCCTCTCGACCAGGTGCACTTGGCTCTTGCAGTTGGCAGCCTCTGCACCAATTTCCACAGTCACTACATCAAATGGCACTTCTGCATAGTACTCTTTGATCTTTGGGTTAAATTCAGGAGTCAGGTCCAGCTGAGGACTGCTGAAGATACGCCTGATGTGAGATTGTGTATTATTGTCTGTTCCAAGAAAGAGTCAAAGAAAATGGTCATTGTTTCAATATTTAACAACTTGTAACTACATTATAATGATTTTTAAATTGATCTGCCTTACTATTATTTAATATGGGATTTGGATATTTAATTATACAGTATACTGTATTAGTTTTACTGCATAATTTTTTTTTTTAAACATTAGTGAAAATTTACAGTGGGACAAATTTGTCAGTGCTCCCAAAAATGCATGTAAAAGGTATGTAAATGTTATAGCTAATAAAAAAAAGCTCTTTGCCAGCTAAAGCTTTGCAAGAAACTGGGGGTGTCCCTGGAACTCAAGTGATTAACCTAACACTAAGGGGGAGATTCACTAACCTCCCATACATGGTACTTATTGCTCATAATCTCTCAATAGCTGCTATTCAAGTCAATGGCAAATAATGTGGGATTGAGGTGCGATAACCAGTATCGAAAAGTGAATGTATTCCTGGGGTAAGGCCCATATTTACTTAGCAGTGCTATTTCATGTCACCATCCCGCTCCCGGCATACACCTTCCAGCATATTATTTTGAATTGGCTAGATAGTTTCTTCTGGCCCTGGAAGGTGTCTTATTGAACAGCACCATTTAGTAAATATGGGCCGTATTGTTAGTTTAAGGTACCTTTGAAAGTTAAAGGGTTAAGGAAACAGAGTTAATCCATGTTTACATAATCCCTTGAAGTTTAGTTGACCGTTATTTTGTCTACAATGTCACTGATCATTATCTAAAGACTAGTATTCTGCCTTCATGTATTTTATAGTGTCAATAGAATATGTGAAATGTAAACATTTACATATTATCTGAATCAGAGTTACAGATATAGACAAGAAATGTATCTGTATGTTAGTCTTGGAACTAACATGGCAAAGAGTGGAATGTAAAAGGTCAATTTGTACAACTTGATATAGAGCCGTCCCTAGAGTGAGAAAGAACAATCTAAGTTAGACCTAGAGGGGGAACACAATGCTGAAATGATCAGGGTTGTGGTCCCACTAGCCAGCTTCATCTGAGGCTAAAGCACTGACCACCTATGAGGAAGATCCAGAACACAAGGAGATAAGTGAATAGAGGGATTCCAATAGGTCCCTGCCTCAACCATTAAAAAGGCATTACACTAGTTCATCCATGGGGTAGGAGTCCACTTTTTAACTTTTAAATATCCTGAGACTTTGCCCCTGGACAGTCACATCTGGAACTGGAGTGACCTGATAAAGTATGGAATAGATGACCTGCTACATATGCCTGTACTATGGATTATCTTTAACTGTGCATGCAATGTCTTGTATATAATTTATAACCCTGTTTACTTAATGTAACTATGTATTTGTAACCATGTATTTGTCATCATAACTCTGTGCCCAGGACATACTTGAAAACGAGAGGTAACTCGCAATGTATTACTTCCTGGTAAAACATTTTATAAATAAACGTTAATCTGTTCGAACACTGTTCAATAAATCCCCTTTTTGGTAAAGTGGGATTCTGCCTGCAATCTCTTGCCAAACCCTCCTTGGGTAGCCTGGTGGATAGTGCACATATGCCAGCAATCTTGATCATTACCAAGATTACAGACTGCCCTGGTCCATCTGGCCAAGTAGTGACCAAACCCAAAGCCTTCCTGCTGAGATGCTTGATACCAGTAGCAACTCCATATAAAGACTACATGTACTAAGTAATGTACTGTATGGGAAATAGTTTTTAAACTAATAAAACAATATTTACGTCAGAAACATTGATGTAATATCGGTTGTGCCTGCTATAGAAATAAATACAAATTGATGAATTTTACTTTTATAGGTCTACTGTTAAGAAACAGTTTTCTGTGTACATTAATTGATTGTGATAGAATAACATACACTTGAATAAGTTATCCAAAGCGTTTGTGTAGCCCCAGTGAGGTTGCCTGACAAAATAATTTTAGAAGCATGTGGTTATTTAAAAAAATGTATGACTGCATAATTACAGGATTTCAGGTTTGTCTTCCACATACAGCAGATCATAATACTTACAAATATACTCATATGCGGTATTAAACTTACCATTACTACAGTTTGTCTGTTTGGTCTCCGCTGCAAAACAAGACACATTGTGTAAACGTATATCGTGTAATGTTATTTGTATAGACATCAAAACGATTTTTAACAGTCTTTTAAAGCAGCAATGTCTGGTAAATTATTATTATTATTATTTTTAAATGATCTTACCTGAATCAGGGTGATATTCTGACTTCCAGGGATCCCCCCAGTTCTGATGCAGTGAGAGCCTACCCACCGGACAAATGGTGAAACAATATGGTTGCCTGGGGTCATGGCATAGCCAACAGAAAACCTATTATGTCGCTAATTTATATTGGTGACCTCTACAGCCAATGGTGTTACCCGGTTCAGGTAAGATTACATTTAAAAAAAGGAAAATAAGCAGCTGGGATTGCTGCTTTAAGTGACTAAGATTTAAAGATTCAATCACATTTATTGTTTCAATGCTGGCGAGTTCTGACTTTTTTCCCCCCATGGAGCTATAGTTTCATCGATCCAACTACCTTCCTTCACACATTTATGAGAGTTGAAAATGTTTTCATGTGCTTAGCCATATAATACATTCTCTAGGGAATTTAACATAAAATGCTATTGTTATGACACAAAGTTCACATCAGTTCAGTCTGATTGCAAATTCTAGAAAACATTATAATGGAAGTTATCTGAGGGATTATGCAAAACCTCCTCTAGCACTGAATGAGAAGTCGTTTGATGCCAGAGTGCACTGGTTCTGCTACTATTTAACACAGAATCTATTCTATAACAAATCAATTAGGTTGTGTTGCTGCATTAACGAACACTAGAGATTTCTATGCATTGGTGCTGATTATTTTGCATTGTGTACTACAGGGCCCAGTCATTGCATTTCCACAACTTCAGAGCTGAAATAAAAATGTATATTAATCACAAGACAATGACAAAACACCAACCTCTTATACTGGTAATGGCTTCTAGTTCGCGTTTTACCGTCTCTGGTAATGTGTGTCTGTAAATAAAATAGTATTTGAATAAGAAGATAATAATCTGATCTTAGTTTCTTGTAAATATTGTAGCATAACATGCAAAGGTGTCCATACATCAAAATCCAGCTATAACACAAACAAGGGAAGCAGTTCCATTCAAGGTGTCGGACAATGGAAATTAGAATGCCTGGTATTAAATGATAATGCCTTCCATTAAATCATCATTAGTAGGCTTGTACGTCATGAGTTAATGAATAATGTGATATACAGTATCAAAATGTCATTATAATTTCGGAAAATTAAGCAGATCTAGGGGGTGTAGCAGAAGTGACCCTGTTCAACCTCTGATGCACGTTTTATACAGTTATGTATCTGTGTATTTGAGGTGCTTTCATGAACCCAATGACTCTGCCCCTAAAAACATAAAGGCTCATTGGGTGGATATGGTGACAGCCTCTGGGAAATCAAGGGCATCATTACATTTATATGAATAAGCCACTTATCGGCAGGTTCTGAAACTCGTGCAATTCTAGTAGTCGTGATTAGGTTCTAGAATGGTGAGTTTATCACAAAATCCTCACGCAGGAAAAGTTGGCGTGAAGGTGGTGAGAACCTGCTGAAAAGCGGCGAGATAGGACTTAGAAAAAAAAAATGCTTTTTTCTGCATCAGATTGTTGCCGGGAGTCTCTGGAGCTGATACCCCTTAATATCAGCACCGGAGACCCCCAGCATGAATCCCATGCCATAAACATGCATTTACAGGCAACTTCATTACCTTAGCGGCTAACCGCTAAGGCAATGAAGGGGTTAACCCTTCCCACTACCCACCAAGGGCCAAATACACCCTTTACCCACCCCCGCTACCCACAATAAACACTAATACCCACCTCCTCTACCCCCACATGATTGAGACCAGAGGCTGCGGGGGTCCGGGGGTCCGAGGGTCCGAGGGTCATCCCCGTGGGTATCTGGGGGCCCTCGGGGGTGTCCTGGGACCCTTGGGTGGTCCCCGCAGGTGTCCGTGGGGTCAATTAGTGATGTTGAAACCCGAACAGGGAAACCAAATGGGCTGTTCCACTGTCACCGTGGACACACACCACAGGCCAATAGGAATTCCCAATGTTGTTTGTGAAGTTTCATTGGGTGCCCATCTAAATCCACTGCTTTATCACCATCACCATATGCATCTTTGAAACCAGGGTGTTTGCTTGGATGACAATAACATTTGTCAGCTCAACGGAGCACCCATTTCTAATCATGTTAAATAATAGTCAATTCAAATAAGGACAGGATTGCTGATTTAAAAAGCAAAAAACCTTGGTACAAAATTGATATTAGAACCAGAGTGCCAACCTACCTTACTGTAGAATTAAAATTGGTTGCTGTATTTTTCATTAACTGAAAGTGTTCAAGTATGCCAGAAAGAAGCCAATGCATTGCTGAAATGGATCCCAGTTTCTTTATTGGGTCAACCCTGTGATAAAGTTCATGTAGCCACATTCTTACGTTAGCCGAGGTAGAAGGGTAAAGCTGTAAGACACAAAGAATAATATTTGGCAATTAACTTGGCTGACAACATACAAAGGCATTAGTAAAAATGGTGGTATAGCTCTCAATGACAGCAGGAGCTTCCAAAGTCACTCCCCGCAATGCTTTGCATCCATAGCATTCTGTATAAAGGCATTTTGGGGCGTGACGTTGAAAGCTCCTGCAGTAATTGACAGCTATACCACCCATGCAGTCTGCACATACTGAGGTGAAGTTAGGAATCGTATTAAGTGTGTTTTCCCCCCACAAACTCACGACACTATACTGCCTGGGATTAGTCCAATAATTGTGTTACTAATAGTCTGATAAGTAGGCAAGAAAATATATTCATTAAGGGTAAGCGGAACAAATATTTTCTAGCAGGGGCTGCACAGTGTAAAAAAGGTTGGGAACTCCTGTCCAACGTGACTTCCTGCTTCTTGTGATGTATTTGTGTATACCATAGAAATTAAATCAATGCAGCTTTTGTTAGGGCCCAGTTAGTACACTGGCGACACACTTTATTCGAGCTCGGCTAGTCCCACGAATTCGGGTATACCCGGGTGTATTGAGGTTTGTGACTGTTTTCTGCCCGAGTGCATTGAGGTATTTTCCAAGCAGGGATTGAAGCATTTTATTCCCGCTGGCTGCAATACTGCACAGTATATATATATATACTGCATTACAATTCATGAATTTATGCCATCTGGTAGACACGCGAAGCATTGCAGCCTATTAAATCCTAATCATTATCATTTAACAGATCAGCCGCCCGTCAGCCAGGCATGAACCCAGGCTGGGAAGGCAAACGCAACGGGGCTTGTCAGAGGTGAGGAGCGGCGCATTCCAGGTATCTGCCAGGTACATACTGGGTATTTGCTCGAATAAAGTGTGTCGGTGCAGTAAATGACACACAACATTGGTCTTAGAAAATCCCAATGCAAGTCAGGTTACAGTCCCACAAAGTATTTAATAACAATCTTTTTCTTAATATACAACAATAAAAAAGAGAAACATATAGACACATTGTTAAAAAAATAGTTTGACCAAGTAAGTGAAACTGCACCTTTGAAATGCTTCTGAAAGATGTATTTGTAAACCAGATAGTGGGCCATGTACAGAACTGCACTCATACTAAATCACTCACATTTTACGAACTATTAATGAAGCCCACGTGAATGTTGATATGGATCTTCACCATTCGGGCATTTGCAGGAGAAATAAGAAGAATTCTGTAAAGTTTTCGGTTATCTGATAAGTAGAAACATCTGTAGACATGACCAGATTCGATAGCTGAAAACTATTTAGTTGATCTGTGGTCACAGCTGAACTTTAAAATACATGTGAGCATAAAGTATCATACCACATCATACTAAAAACTGGGGAGCAGGCCAACAAGTGAAGTACTACAAAAACAATAACAACATATTCATGCTCTTGGAGGACTGGAACATTTTTATAAAATGTAAAAGTCTCAAAATCTTGATTGCATTTGTCTGCCACGATTTAATAATGTTTTTTGCAATTCTTTATACATACGTTATTTTTAGGGACTGCAAATGAAATTAAAGAGATTTTGCTTAAGTCTTTTTTAGAAAGCACACCATAAAAAATATGTTCTGTATTTACTTCACAGACTCATCCGTATAAACGTTTTCACATACAGTGCCATGTTATATTCTAGGTAATTCTAAAGTACCAAAATTGTCACGCTAAGATTCACTGAGTGCCACAAGTGGATTTTGGCTGTATTACTAGCTACTAAAGAAGTTCATGATAGCAGTGAGAGCAAAAGCACTTGTATGGTTTAGTTAATCTAGGCACCAGAGTGCTTGTTGTAAATGGAATTCAAGTGATTCGGAATCCATGCTGTCTGTTATAAATCCCATTTACAAAAACAAATTGGTTTTGGTCATTCGGTATCATTTTGTTTCTCCAGACTCTATTGAGACTAAACTGAGAGATTGTGGACAATAAGAAAAAAAACATTTAAGGTAAATAACAGATTTGTAGGAAAGTGGAACAAGTGAATTGTTTATAGTACAAATAAATGAACTGCCAAGAGATTCGTTTTTTCGGATATTTCATAGGATACTGGATAAGAAGAAACGCACAAATTACAAATAAAGGAACAATTATTTTCTCACAAGGATATCATCATCTTGGATCGATCCTTCATACAGTATTATTCTCACTTGTTTGTATCTGCAGTTATAGGGAGGAACTGTATATGAGAGACTACACCAGAGGTGGGAATCTGATTAAAAATCAATCAATGTTTGATCTTTTTTTTTGTGAATCCATAAGAACTGTGCAACTTAATTATGTTTGTGCTGGTGGCATAACCAAGGTTATCTACTCCTAATATTCATAATAAATGATTTGAAAATAAAAGCTGCACTTTAATCATAGCACCTCTAGTACATACATACTGTAGCCCCCTTGCTGCTCATTGACGACAGTAAACAAAGAAGCCCCAATGGACTACCCATGTGACAATTTACTTAGTTCAGTATATGTATTCTCATAAGTATGGATCATTTAGTTAATTCTCTTGGCCAAAACATGTTAAGCCTGCAGACACGTCAAGGTAAACCCTTTCAGCAGGTTCCTACACTACCAGTTTTATACAACGTCCTTATGCAGTGCCTACGGGGTTACAATTTGAAGCACTATTTGTGCTGTGTGAGACGGCAGTAAAATTGGTTTAAAAAAACAGAAGTGCCCTAATAAATCAAAGGGGGGGGTGTGGGGGGGATGGATCTAAAAATAAATGCAACAAAAATATATGTATATGTACTTTCAAGGTTATTGTTGTAGCAAAGGTTATCTTCTTTATCTTGGGGGAAGAAATCTCTCAATGACTATTACTATCTCTTAGTTTGAGCTGAGAGTAGGAGCCACAGACTTCCCAACAAATTCCAATTAGACACACAATTTTAGCAAGTTCAAAACCCAGGGACACAGTAACACACACACAAACACACACAACAGTGCCCAACTGGAGTGCTACAGGGAAAGTGACCTTAAATATATAACATAATATATATGCTAGGTAAAAAACCATCTCTAAATCATCATTGAAGCCTTTGCTGTGTGTATTATATAGTATATGCAAGTGATCCAATGCTAGGTAAAAAACATATTTGAATGCTGTTTTATGTCTACCCCTAATCAAATTAAGTGTTGCCACCTAGGCAGGGAACACCCTGTGTAGAAAACCATTTGATTGAATGTGCCTCAGATGTGCTAATTAAGCAGACAGAACCACACTGTCAGGTGACTTTTTAGGCCTATATAAACCCAGTCAGAACAGCTAGTCTGCTTGCAGCCCATATCCAAGTGGCCCATTATAAGTGGCATGACTACTGAACAACTGAAGTTTAAAAGGAAGGTCAAAAGAAGTGAGGAAGAAGTGGACACCCCATCTGGCCATGATTCCTGCATTTGAACTACGCTGGAAAGGAGGATATCATCAATATCAGACTGCATCATTACTGTTGTGATGCTGCCTTTACCATTTATATTTGCTGTGACTTCACTTCTTCTCAAATTATGCACTTCTTTTTACCAGCCTCAGTATGTCTCTAACTCTATTCATATATCTCCATCTCTCCTTCCTTCACCACTTCTCTGTTCACATGAACTCCTTTCTTACCTGCGTCCTCTAACACCACACAGCTATATCCCCTGCACTAAAAAACACCCCTACAAATCATCCTCACACATCCTCTTTCTATCCATGCTTCTCCTCCTTGCTTCTGGGGATATCTCTCCCAATCCTGGTCCCTGTCTTATTCCTACATGCGCTCATCCTCGCCTGCCAACTGCAACCTCTACTCCTGGTGTCAACCCCTCCAACCTCATACCCATCCCCTGCCACCCTCCCTCCTCTCTCCCTCTCTCCTGTGCCCCTTGGAATGCTCGCTCCCTCTCTAACAAGTTCCTCTCTGTGCATGACTTCTTTCTCTCTCACTCCCTGCTTCTCTTTGCTATAACTGAGACCTGGCTCACTCAGTCTGACTCTGCTCTGGAAGCTGCCCTCTCCGATGGTGGCCTTTCCTTCTCCCACACTCCGCGCCCTGATGGCAGGGGTGGAGGCGTGGGGCTCCTGCTCTCCTCTCTCTGTCGTTACCGAACCCTTCCTATTCCTCCCTCTCTTGCTTTTCCCTCCTTTGAGGCTCACACTGTCCAGATTTTCTCTCCTCTCCCTGTTCATGTGGCGGTCATCTATCGCCCACCTACCTCTACTCATCCCCCTTCTGCCTTTCTCTCTCACTTTGAATCCTGGCTCTCTTTTTTCCTCTCCTCAGACTCCCCTGTTCTTCTCCTTGGGGACTTCAATTGCCACATTGATGACCCCTCTCTCCCTTGGGCTTCCCGCTTTCTTTCTCTAACCTCTTCTTTTGGCCTTCAACAGTGGACTGCAGCCAGCACCCACAAGGATGGCCACTACTTAGACCTGGTTTTCACTAAGAACTTCTCTCTCTCCGATTTCTCCATTTCCCCTTTTCCTCTCTCTGACCATCATCTCATCTCATTCTCTCTATCTCGCTTCTCCCTTTCTCCACCTCCATCTACCCCCTGGTTCTGCAGAAACCTGCGCTCTATTCACTTACCTGACTATGAATCCACTTTACGCTCCTCCCTCTCCTCTGCTACAGACCCCGACAACCTGGTCAGGAACTACAACTCTGTCTTGTCCTCCTCTCTTGATCTACATGCCCCACTTTCTCTCTGCCGCACTCGCCCTTCTAACCCTAGACCCTGGCTAAATTCCCGCACGCGCATGCTGCGTTCCTCCACTCGTTCCTCTGAACGCCTCTGGAGGAAGTCTCACACTCTCGCAGACTTCCTTCACTACAAATTTATGCTATCCTGTTTCAACTCTGCCCTCTCGCAAGCTAAACAAGCCTACTTTTCTGCACTAATCAACATGCACAAGTCTAACCCACGCCGACTGTTCTCTGTCTTTGATACTCTACTCAAACCACCCTCAGCTGCCTCTCCTTCCTCCATCTCCGCTCAGGACTTTGCTGACTATTTTAAGGAAAAGGTGGAATCCATACGTCAGAACATCCCCTCTGTTTCTTCCTCCCATCCTACACCTCTTCCTAACTCTCCTCCTGCCTTCCTTGACTCTTTTTCCACTGTCTCAGAGGAGGATGTGTCGCTGTTGATCGCCACTTCTCCCTCTACCACTTGCCCTCTTGACCCCATTCCCTCCCATCTCCTAAAACCTCTTGCTCCTACTATAATCCCTACGCTCACACACATTTTTAACTCCTCCCTCTGCTCTGGAACCTTTCCATCCTCCTTCAAACATGCAACAGTCATACCATTACTCAAAAACAGCAAGCTTGACCCTACCTGTCTTTCTAACTATCGACCTGTCTCCCTCCTGCCTTTTGCCTTGAACGTCTTGTATTCTCTCGCTTGCTCCATTTTCTCAACACCTATTCTTTCCTAGACCCTCTACAATCTGGCTTCCGCACTGCTCACTCCACGGAAACAGCCCTCACTAAAATAACTGACGACCTCCATGCTGCCAAAGACAGAGGTCATTACACTCTGCTCATATTACTCGACCTCTCTGCAGCATTTGACACCGTGGACCACCCTCTTCTCCTTCACATTCTCCATACTCTTGGTATTCGGAACAAAGCTCTATCCTGGATCTCATCCTACCTCTCCCATCGTACTTTCAGTGTCTCTTCTGCTTACACCTCCTCCTCTATTGATCTCTCTGTGGGGGTACCCCAGGGCTCTGTCCTGGGACTTGTTCTCTTTTCTCTGTACACACTCTCTCTAGGTGACCTAATAACATCTTTTGGGTTTAAATATCACCTCTATGCTGACGACACACAAATATACTTTTCAACACCTGACCTTACACCTGCTATACAGACCAAAGTTTCTGAATGTCTCTCTGCTATATCATCCTGGATGGCCCTCCGTCGCCTTAAACTCAACATGGCTAAAACAGAGCTCCTCATGCTTCCTCCCAAACCTGGCCCTATTATCTCCTTCCACATTACTGTTGGAACTACGTTCATCCACCCAGTAGCCCAAGCACGCTGCCTAGGGGTCACACTCGACTCCTCTCTCACATTCGCCCCTCACATTCAAAACATTTCTAAAACTTGTCGCTTTTTCCTCCGCAATATAACAAAGATACGCCCTTTCCTCTGTTGCTCGACTGCTAAAACTCTGACTCAGGCCCTCATTCTCTCCCGTCTTGATTACTGTAACCTCCTGCTGTCCGGCCTTCCTGCCACTCACCTGTCTCCCCTACAATCTATCCTAAATGCTGCTGCCAGAATCACTCTACTCTTTCCTAGATCTGTCTCAGCATCTCCCCTCCTGAAATCCCTCTCCTGGCTTCCAATCAAATCCCACATCTCACACTCCATTCTTCTCCTCACTTTTAAAGCTTTACACTCTTCTGCCCCTCCTTACATCTCAGCCCTAATTTCTCACTATGCACTACCCCGACTCTTGCGTTCTGCTCAATGATGTCTTCTTTCTACCCCCTTTTTATCTAAAGCCCTCTCCCGCCTTAAACCTTTTTCACTGACTGCCCCACACCTCTGGAATGCCCTTCCCCTCAGTACCCGATTAGCACCCTCTCTATCCACCTTTAAGACCAACCTTAAGACACACTTGCTTAAAGAAGCATATGAATAGCACTGTGAACATTCTGAACACATGATACATAAAGCTTGGCCCCCTGCAGACGCACTTACCAGAACTCCCTCCTACTGTCTCTGTACATTCTCCCTACCTACAAATTAGATTGTAAGCTCCTCTGGGCAGGGACTCCTCTTCCTTAATGTTATGTTTGTCTAAAGCACTTATTCCCATGATCTGTTATTTATATTATCTGTTATTTATTCGATTACCACATGTATTACTACTGTGAAGCGCTATGTACATTAATGGCGCTATATAAATAAAGACATACAATACAATACAATATAACAGTAAACAAAGAAGCCCCAGTGCACATCGAGTATGACAAATTATTTAGTTCATTCAAATACAGTATATGGGTTTTTTTCTTCTCAAAAGTCTCTGTCATTTAGTTCAATCTTTTGGACAATCTTAAGATTGCAGGCTTGTTTTGGCGAAATGATTGAAATTAATTACCCATAGGTTTGAGAAGAAAAAACATGTATAAATGAACTAAATAATTTGTCAAACTGGATGTTTATTATTGTATATTCAAGGTCACTCTCCCAGTAGCACTCCAGCTGGCACCATTATATACACACACTGTATACATAATACTGTGGGTCTTGGTTTCTCAACTTGCTACAATTGTATATGTGTAATTGTTTATTATGAAATAGATCATTTACCATTTCAAATTCTCCCGGACTTGTGAGTTCTTCTGCAAAATTGAATAATATAAGTATTTCTTCCCACGTCAGTTCAGGAGTAGGATTCTTCCAACAAGTGTCTTTCTAAAATGAGAAAAAAAATATGTCTCAAAAATAAGTGTATGACAAAACTAATATATTTATACTTAATGGGTCTCATCAGTGTGAGGTTGGCTTATACTATACAGTATATATACAGTATTTAGTATAAACCAACCTCACACTGATGAGACCCATTAAGGTTGAAACATGTCTGTGAGTGGTTTGACTTGCTTTGCTAGTCCCATGCTGTGCTTAAAAGCTGTGTAAACAACGATGCATTTACTTATATGGGCTCCATGTGAATGGATATTCCAGGCAAAAGGTGACACATTGTGTGCTCATTTGCATGTAATTTCCCAGAATCCCTTGTTGCGGTAAAAGCACTGTATGTTAGGTGATAATGGTTGAAAGGCACGGTTGCAGACCTGTCGAAGACATGTGAATGTGCTCACAAGTGATATTCTTTATTGGCTATATGCTAACGGCGCGGTTTTTTGTTGCCTTTTTCACCCACCATAACTTAAAATGTATTTTGTAAACCTACCCAGCCTAGAAAAAAAAAATATATATATATACATATATATATATACATATATACATATATACATACATATATATATATATACTGGGTAGGTTTACAAAATCAGGGTAGTCCTCCGCACCTCTAGCGGGAGCTGATGCATCTCCTCTGACTCTTAGGCAGAGGTGTGGCGGCCATGCTGGAACTCCCACAGGACTAGAGGGAGAGGATATCCTCTGGAGACTGGGAACCGCGTGTCAGATCTGGCAGGACCTTGTGTCCGGGAAGTCAGTAGGTGACCCAGGACTAGGCCAGCGAAGCCTGTATGCCTGAGTTAGGCCCTGATCCACCCTCGTTTAGTGCTATAGGGACGGCCATATCTCAGGGACATTCCTGGTAGTTGAGTACCAGCGGAGCGATGGAGCAGAATGACTCGTGGAGGAGTACTGCCGTAAGTAATGAGTGAGGGGCATATTGTTGGGAGACCCTGCTTTGTGGGATCATGTATACCACTCCCGATATCAGCAGAGGAAACCCTGGCTATGGCATTATAGTCAGAAAGGTACCAACATGCACCGCCAAATACACCAGGGAGGGTAGTGCTGCCCTCACATACATCTTGTTGCACTCGCATTACTGTATATTTATCAGGAGGGACCTGTTGTAAATAGTATTGTTTATCATTGCTGTGTGTTGTGGTTATTACTGTATCTGTTCCGTGAGGAGCCATACCGTCAATGCTGGGATCCCCATGGGTGGAGGCGCTGTACCCCGCACCCCCAAGCTCCCAATCAGTGGAGGCCCAGGCCTGTGAGCCTGCAGGTTAGCACCTTAACTTAGTGTGTGAATATATATATATATGTGGCCTAAACAGAGATCGAAATTTTATGAGTCATTACTGACACAAGTGAACTCTCTTCCCATGAGCGCTATAGGCCATGCCTGTACATACTGTACATACTGTGCTATATGTATGCACACACAGCTGTCTCTCACACATACTTATACTCCTTGTTTTTCCATCCCTATACACCAATAGGGACCACATAGTATCCACACACACTTTTAGTTATGCTACTAACTCTCACATTTCCACACCCACCCACACCATTTATATCCGCTCCCACTCCACACACACCTTTTGTAAAGCTCTGTATATACTGTGGGCTCTCCATTCATGTTAATTCACACTGATACACATACACACTCCTTCATCACTTGCTTTCAGGAACCTTTTGACACCTCCAGCCATAAAACACATCCACACCGGGGGAAGGACCAGCACAGATAACATTCCAATAGACACTGTTTATAGTATAGCTTTTGCTTGCTTCATTCATTGTAACATCGCCGGAAGAAGAGATCAGTGTATCTCGAAAGCTCGCACAAATAAAAGCATTTCGTTAGCCACAGAACGTTATTTTTTGATTATTGAAGCTCGGCTAACACGGCACTGATACCTCTACACATATATATATATATGTATATGTATATGTATATGTATATGTATATGTATATATATATATATATATATATATATATATATATATATATATATATATTATGACACAGAAATATCGCTCAACACAAATGAATTGTGTTCAAAACACCTGTTAATAAGTCATGTATTGTAAGACTAAATAGTGGTGCTAAAGGTTAAATGAATATGGAAACAACAGAGGAAAAGCAACCTTTAAATAGCACACGGACATAGATGGAAGTGTAACAAAAGAAATTTATTAAAGTGAATAAAACAGGGGATAAAGTTAAAAGGTGAGGGGGGCTCAATACTACCTAGACAATGTGGACCTGGAGGCAAGGGTCTAAGTTAAGATCCAAAGCAAGACATATACAGGGTACAGGTGGCTTTGTCTAAGCACACCTGCGTGACAATCAACCTGCACTGAGATCTTATGACCACATATAAAATTATTATGCCATATAATTTGATGCAATGGTTGCATGTTGTGGGTACACAAGTTATAAAGGTAACAGAGTGCAAAATACGTCACCGCTCAGTAAGTAGATGTCACAGACAGAAAGGTAGGTCAAAACTCCATGTCAGGTGGAAAAAGGTAGGGGCCCCCCTCAGCAAGACTCCCACTGCAACGCGTTTCGACGGGAAACTGTCTTCTTCTGGGAGTGGTGAGGGGAGAAATGAGCTAGCATTTATAGTGAAAATCATAACAGCAAAAATCGCGCCAAAATTACAAGAATTACAGGCAGCTGTGAGAGAAAGGAGTATTTGCAAGTATGGCTGAGTCATAGGGTCTGTTGTACGAGGATTGCGCATCTCATTGGACTATTCTAGTCACATGTGCACACTAAGGTTAGCCCCTATGTAAATTAGGTGATGACGCGTGTGACGTCATCGCGTCACGAGCGTCATAGCGCATGGCCGTAATATCACCTCCCACTGAAGCCTATAACAGCCGCAAGTAAGGGAGAGTGTGGCAGAGATGTCAATTGCAAGAGACTGACTGTAATGTCCTTGCTTGCCAGGTCTAGGGGGAATACGCATGACGTCATCACGTTGTGTAACTACATACATGCGGTTGTCATGACAACCATGTAAACAACAAAAACGGGCGATCTTACACCAGATGCAAGTAAAAGGCACTCTAAAGGGCCCCAGGCAGTGAAAAAGGGAAGCTGCTGATGGTAGAAACATTAAACAGCATGCTGTCCTGAGTTGATAAGACATATAAAGATGAACATATATGTAACAAACATCAGTATGATATATGTTTGTTGCTTAATCTGGAAAAGTACATGCTTTATAAATGTCATTTGCCATTAGGTGAGGGTACCCCAATAAAGTGTTGTGGCAGCAATGTCAACAATGATACTTTCATACTCCTAAATAGGAGAAAGTACGGTGAGCCAGGGGACTTATTGTTTGAGGCATATACATATGCATTTGTGATCTAATTTTTGATGCATATGTGCATTAATCCACATATTTAATTAACACAGCAAAAAAGGCGCAGGTGAGTCATAGAAGCAGGTAAGTGCAAATACATATCCACTATGCTGAGCATGAACCTGCAACAGATACAATATCTAACGACCGTACAGGGTTACTGAAGTCTCACCCGGCTATCATCACATTATTAAACCATAGGTAATCCAAATCTGAGATGTTTGAGACTGCACCACAACCAAAATGACAAAGTTGCATAAACTTAGTGTGTATCACAAGATGAAACAATCTGTGGCTCTAAGAGTGAATGTAGACCAATGAGTGTGCAAAAGCATTTTCAACCATGTAACACGGACATAGTGGAACTGGAAAAGTCCTGGATAGAACATCACTTAAATTGAATCAGTCGGTGTGCAAAGTTATTGCACTAACCAAAATCCATTGGGAGTATTCGTGTCCTCAGCTGGATGAACAAACAAATGTTGTAGTAACGGAGCAATTCCCTTAAGTGCTCCGGATGTAGAAGGGATCGTCACAATGCCTCTTGTCATGGGTTCAATATTAGATGAATAATTTCCACGGCTGTTCTTAATGTGGGAAGATGATCTCCATAAGGTGTTCCACAGCAATCACGGATCTTCAGTGTAGAACAGGAATGCTGGTTCACAGTATAAGCATGTATGGGAGGAATAAAGTGAAAAACCAAGCATTAGAGAACAGACAGGCCAGAGTGTTAAAAAACAAATCAAACCAGAGGGGCAATAGTTATAAGAACATAGCAAATCCAAGATAGTCATTGAGACCACGTGGTATCATGGTGCCCAACTGCACGATCCATCTGCACTCCCTCCTTAACAGAGCCTTCTCAAGGTCGCCACCCCGGGCACCGAGAGAGACCCTGTCGAAGGCAAATGCAGAAAGGACCGCACAGTCAGACCCATGACAGCGCAAGAAGTGACGCGCAACTGAGCTAATCTTCTTGCATGAATCTACATCTCTTTGCGCATTTTTGATGTTGCGAGTATGTTCCAACACGCGAAAGCGGAATTCTCTTGTGGTCATGCCAACATATGCAAGGCCACAGGGACATTCAAGATGATATACTACTCCCTTGCTTTTACAGTTTATGAACGAGAGTATCTTGTATGTGTGTGTTTTGTTGGAATTCGTAAATGTAGATGTTTGGTGCATGTGTCTACATGCTGAACATATGCCACATTTGTAGAAGCCCAGCTTGCGATGTTGAGACAGGAAAGTAGGGTTAATCTGAGGCACATAATGACTGCGTGTTAATTTGTCCCATAGATTCGGGGAACGCCTCTTAGGAATTGTTCTTCTGATGCTACATTCCAAACCAGAGCTAAAGAATTTAAGATTAAATTTCTCAATCGTGGGTATTCCAAATCCCAGATTCAAAAACGCTACAACAATTGCCGCAAAGTAACCGGTGAGAGCCTTTTGCAAGTTAGACCCAAATACAAGGGCAGGAAACAAATTAGGTTCATTAGCACCTTCAACCGCCAATGGTCAGATCTTAGGGGCATACTTCAGAAACATTGGGGGACCCTTATGATAGATTCTGAACTCAGGAACACACTTGGCGACCGCGCGAGCCTGACAAGCAGGCGTTCCCCAAATCTAGGGGACAAATTAACACGCACCTTGAAAAGGCTCTGTTAAGGAGGGAGTGCAGATGGATCGTGCAGTTGGGCACCATGATACCACGTGGTCTCAATGACTATTTTGGATTTGCTATGTTCTTATAACTATTGCCCCTCTGGTTTGATTTGTTTTTTAACACTCTGGCCTGTCTGTTCTCTAATGCTTGGTTTTTCACTTTATTCCTCCCATACATGCTTATACTGTGAACCAGCATTCCTGTTCTACACTGAAGATCCGTGATTGCTGTGGAACACCTTATGGAGATCATCTTCCCACATTAAGAACAGCCGTGGAAATTATTCATCTAATATTGAACCCATGACAAGAGGCATTGTGACGATCCTTTCTACATCCCGAGCACTTAAGGGAATTGCTCCGTTACTACAACATTTGTTTGTTCATCCAGCTGAGGACACGAATACTCCCAATGGATTTTGGTTAGTGCAATAACTTTGCACACCGACTGATTCAATTTAAGTGATGTTCTATCCAGGACTTTTCCAGTTCCACTATGTCCGTGTTACACGGTTGAAAATGCTTTCGCACACTCATTGGTCTACATTCACCGTTAGAGCCACAGATTGTTTCATCTTGTGATACACACTAAGTTTATGCAACTTTGTCCTTTTGGTTGTGGTGCAGTCTCAAACATCTCAGATTTGGATTACCTATGGTTTAATAATGTGATGATAGCCGGGTGAGACTTCAGTAACCCTGTACGGTCGTTAGATATTGTATCTGTTGCAGGTTCATGCTCAGCATAGTGGATATGAATTTGCACTTACCTGCTTCTATGACTGACCTGCGCCTTTTTTGCTGTGTTAATTAAATATGTGGATTAATGCACATATGCATCAAAAATTAGATCACAAATGCATATGTATATGCCTCAAACAATAAGTCCCCTGGCTCACCGTACTTTCTCCTATTTAGGAGTATGAAAGTATCATTGTTGACATTGCTGCCACAACACTTTATTGGGGTACCCTCACCTAATGGCAAATGACATTTATAAAGCATGTACTTTTCCAGATTAAGCAACAAACATATATCATACTGATGTTTGTTACATATATGTTCATCTTTATATGTCTTATCAACTCAGGTCAGCATGCTGTTTAATGTTTCTACCATCAGCAGCTTCCCTTATTCACTGCCTGGGGCCCTTTAGAGTGCCTTTTACTTGCATCTGGTGTAAGATCGCCCGTTTTTGTTGTTTACATGGTTGTCATGACAACCGCATGTATGTAGTTACACAACGTGATGACGTCATGCGTATTCCCCCTAGACCTGGCAAGCAAGGACATTACAGTCAGTCTCTTGCAATTGACATCTCTGCCACACTCTCCCTTACTTGCGGCTGTTATAGGCTTCAGTGGGAGGTGATATTACGGCCATGCGCTATGACGCTCGTGACGCGATGACGTCACACGCGTCATCACCTAATTTACATAGGGGCTAACCTTAGTGTGCACATGTGACTAGAATAGTCCAATGAGATGCGCAATCCTCGTACAACAGACTCTATGACGCAGCCATACTTGCAAATACTCCTTTCTCTCACAGCTGCCTGCAATTCTTGTAATTTTGGCACGATTTTTGCTGTTATGATTTTCACTATAAATGCTAGCTCATTTCTCCCCTCACCACTCCCAGAAGAAGACAGTTTCCCGTCAAAACGCGTTGCAGTGGGAGTCTTGCTGAGGGGGGCCCCTACCTTTTTCCACCTGACATGGAGTTTTGACCTACCTTTCTGTCTGTGACATCTACTTACTGAGAGGTGACGTATTTTGCACTCTGTTACCTTTATAACTTGTGTACCCACAACATGCAACCATTGCATCAAATTATATGGCATAATAATTTTATATGTGGTCACAAGATCTCAGTGCAGGTTGATTGTCACGCAGGTGTGCTTAGACAAAGCCACCTGTACCCTGTATATGTCTTGCTTTGGATCTTAACTTAGACTCTTGCCTCCAGGTCCACATTATCTAGGTAGTGTTGAGCCCCCCTCACCTTTTAACTTTATCCCCTGTTTTATTCACTTTAATAAATTTCTTTTGTTACACTTCCATCTATGTCCGTGTGCTATTTAAAGGTTGCTTTTCCTCTGTTGTTTCCATATATATATATATACAAACAAGACCAATGTTTCGGTCCTTGCGAGGACCGAAATGTTGGTCTTGTTTGTGCTGCTGTTTATTTGATAATAAGTGTTTTTTCATTTACCACTGAGTGCTGTCTTTTGTTTACTCTTGCTGGAGTTGACTATCGTTTCCTATTTATCCTTATGGGACATGCATCGCAATTATTGCTTTGTCTTTGGAGTACCAGCTGTCTCCTTCTCATATATTTATATATATATATATATATATATATATATATATATATATATATACAGACAGTGGTTGACAGATCACCAAAAAATCTATTCGCCACACAAAAAAATCTACTCGCCACCTAGTACCAAATGTGTGCTGCTTGGGCCAATATTTACTCGCCCGGGGGTTAAATCCACTCGCCCGGGGCGAGCAAATGTATAGGTTTGTCGAACACTGTATATATATATATATATATATATATATATATATATACATACAGTGTTCGACAAACCTATACATTTGCACGCCCCGGGCGAGTGGATTTAACATCGTGGCGAGCTCCTATTGGCCCAAGCAGCACACGTGTGGTACTAGGTGGCGAGTAGATTTTTTTGTTCGGCGAGTAGATTTTTTGGTGATTTGTCGACCACTATGTATGTATGTATATATATATATATATATATATATATATATATATATATATATATATATATATATATATATATATATATATATATATATATCAGTAAGTCCAAACTTCCACAGCTCAAAATTATCTTCCATTACTTACTGCTGCGGCACAGTTTATTCGAGCATTTGCCCGTTCTGTGCCGCAGCAGTAGCCTGGCGCGCGCCCGAGTGTGACGGGCGCGCGCCGAAGCAGCGGAAGAGCGCCCTCCGATCGGGGCGCTCTCCCTACCGCTGCCGGGTCCGCCGGGTCCCCCGGAACCCCCTGCCGCTGTCCCGCGATCGCGGGACACCAGGGCTCCCTCGGGGAGCCCCTGGACACGCGTGCAGGGGGCGCACGCTCCCGATGACGCGTGACCGCGCGTCTATGACGCGCGGCACGCCGAGGGGCGGCCACTAGCAAGCCGGGAGATTTCCCGGCTTGCGGTACCGACCACACTTCAATAAAGTGTGTCGGTAGTGTAGTTACTCAATTCATTATTAGAACAGTTTTTCTTGTCAATCATCAGGTTATTCAATATGTAATCTCACTTACTCCATTCATTTTATTACCTCCCTTTTTCTTATCCACTACATATTACATTGTAAATGTTATCACCAATTTCTTCACGCTATCCAAGGACAATTGGTTTACTATAGTGTCATTGGAATCACTGTAACTTGGATTAATGCCTGGTGGCTTAAACAAGAGGCTGAAAATCTACATACATGTGCAATTAACTATACAATTAAGTTTATGTGAAGGATTGGAGGATTGGAAAACAATTGCATTTTGAGTCAAACTTACCTTGGTAGAAGAACAACATTTCTGTAAATTATGTAACACATCTAAAAAGTTGAATGATTTGTTTTGTAAAATAAATTTAAATGCGTCTTCTAAAATTAACTCTTTGGTTATTTGGTCCTCCAAATTCAGATCTTCAAACTGAAAGTGTTCTTTTACCTTGAAAACAAAATGCAGTATATTGAGAGTTCCCATAAAAAAAGATAACTCAGCTATGAAGTACAGTAGTTGGTGAAATATTAATCCAAACCCGTCACTGGATACAATCCGCTGGGGGATTTTAAGAATCCATCCATGGATTCAGCAATCCACACGCAGATTATTAAAATCCAACAGCGAATTGTGTAATACGCGGATTGGTTTGTCGCTGATAAAGAAAAAAGAAACCCTTTTTGGGACTGATTCGCGGAAATCCGCGGACCAAAGGAACCGGCCAATCCGAGGCTGATCCAAATCCCCCCCAAAATTCGCCCATCTCTAGTAGCTTCACTGAAACACACTGGGGACAACTCAAAATATTCCTCTGGCTGCAAAACTGGGATATTATTTCTGTGATGAGTTTGATTCTATTTTTTGCCTTACTACTGCCACAGTTGCAGGGAGAATGATAAATATATAATATAATCTTAAAGCTGCAGTCCCTCCAGAAGCCAGTGTGAGTTTAACTCATGTCATAATAGTATCTTGTTTCCTAAACATTTCTTGCCATTCAAAAAAAAAAAATAATAATAATAATGTGTTTGTGTTTACAATTTTTACTTAGAGGCCTATGCTAGTAGCCTTCATAGAACATCTCGCTGGGCCTGTTACGCTGCCAGTTTTGTCAGTGTAGTTATCACGATATTCAGAAAGACTCTGAAGACCTGCGATCGCTATATGACCAAAACTGGCGAGGAGCAGCAATGGGATATTCGACTCTCTCAAAAGGTCTCGCCCGTGGATCTGCAGTGATATGGGTGGGCCAGCACAGAGAGCTGCACATAGAGAGCCACCTCTCCCTGCACATATCTCGCCAGTGATCGCAGGGTTTTAATAACAATTTTAATACAAATGTATGTGAGCAGGGGGTCTCCGGAGCAGAACACCGTTGATGTCAGGTCCGGGGACCCCCTGCTTCCTGAGATACAGGCCCTGTTATGGGGTGCCGGTATCACCTATGCATTTAAATGTCTTGGTCACATGAGGCGAGACATTAAATGCATAGGAGATACCGACACCCCATAGCCTGTATCTCGAGAAGCAATGGGACCTTGGACCTGAAATCAACGTGGTTCTGCTCCGGAGACCCCCTGCTCACGTACACTAGTAATAAAATAATAATAAAAAAAACAGCTTTATTACCTTAGCGTCTAGTCGCTAAAGCAATATTGGAATTCAACTTCAATTACCTGCATATTGAACAATAAAAGAACTAAAAAGTCTCAACTACGCATCAATAAAATTATTCTAACACCAAAACTGCTAAAGAATAAAAATTATGTTATACAGTACCAAAATACTAGAATAAAATTAAATACACACCTAAGCAACAAAACAATTCAAGAAATAAAACCGCTAACCAATCCTAAAATGTACTAAAAACAAGCCATCCAAATACCAAACAATTTAGTGAAAACAATAAACAGAAATAGAAAAAATAACAATCAATTGTAAACAAGCATTTGCCAAAAAATGCATTACCTGTCACTGTATTTATCTGTACCCTAAAGGGCACAAATTAATACATCATCAGTTAATGGGCAATCAAAAACATAAAAATAAATAAATACAATAAAAAAAATGAAGACAATTACTGTACATACATTCAATATTCATCTTACCTTTTGAAGTCTTCACCCTCTGAATCTCGGCAAATCAGGAAGCTCTTGACCCGCTACGTCATCCACTGTAATCTGACTCCCCAAGCTCCTTGAAGATCAGCATCAGGTACAAAAATCTTCTATCTTCTTCTGTCATTCTTTTCTTTAATCATCTATCTTCTTTATTTGTAATCCAATGTACCCCATGGTAAATCCAGCAACGGAAGTTGCCTCATCGTCTTCTTGAGCTAAAATGAGATGGAACAGACCTTACATAGGGCCTGTGACATCACATTTTAGGGTCAGATGGTACAGTTTCAATCCGATTGGACGCTGTATAATGAGATCTGCTTTTTTTTTTTTTTAAGGATGTGACGTCATCTCCAAGGGAGGTACGTCACATCCTTAAAACCACATGGCTATATCACATGGTATTACAGCCAATGGGATTGCAGACAACCCCATTGGTTACTGTACCATGTGATATGTTCAATTTGTAAAAAAGGATGTGACATCACTTTAAGGGATGTTGTCACATTCTTTAAAACTAATGGAACATATCCCATCCTTAAAAAAACAAAAATAAACGTCACATGATACAGCATCCAATCTGATTGGAGCTGTACCATCTGACTCTAAAATGGGGCGTCACAGGCCCTATATAAGGCCTGTCCCATCTCATTTTAACTCAAGACGACGACGAGACAACTTCCGCTGCTGGATTTACCATGAGGTACGTTGGATTACAACTAAAGAAGATAGCAGATTAAAGAAAAGAAGAAAAGAATGACAGAAGACGAAAGAGAGAAGATTTTTGTACCTGATGCTGATCTTCAAGGAGGATGGAGTCGGATTGCAGTGGATGACGTCACGGGTGGAGAGCTTCCTGATACTCCGGGATTCGGAGGGTGAAGATTTCTAAAGGTAAGATAAATATTTAATGTATATAATTGTCTTTTTTCAGGTTTTTTGATTATATTTATTTTTATGTTTTTGATTGCCCATTGTCTGCTAATGTATTAATCTGTGCCCCTTTAGGGTAGAGATAAATACAGTGACAGTAAAGCAAAAAAGGAAAGAGCAAGATGAGAACTATCAATAAAAAATAATAGTACTTTATTTAAAAATACACATAATAAAAACGTACATATCACAAGTTATAATCGTTTTGATCTCCCCATTAACAAGCTGCAGTTGTTAAGTCAGCCAGGTCCTAGCTGGTAGAAAAGGGGAGAGATTGTCTCCCATGTACCCAGATGGAAAGAGAGTAAGGGGTGGCCAAGGAAGGGAAGGGAGGGAAGGGGGGCTTGGGGATAACAAGGGCCTAGGGGACTGAGCAGAGAGAAGGTCCTTTAAGGACAGCCACAACTGCAGCCAAACCACAGAGTGTGGCATCCTCGTGGGGGAGGCTGATGTCAGAGGTCCGTCGTCACGGCATCCGGCATCACGCATCACAGAACCAGAAGACTCAGAGCCTCTGAAGCCTCAGTTTTTGAATGTTTATTGTGGGTAGCGAGGATGGGGGAAGTTGGCATTTGGCCCTTGGTGAGTATTAACATCTAAGGTAATGAAGGGTTAGCTCCCCCCCCCCGCAAACCCTAAACACCCACCAAGGGCCCAAATACCACCTTCACCCACTCTCCACAATAAACATGGTACCGGTAGTTAACCCCTTCATTGCCTTAGCGGTTAGCCGATAAGATAATAAAGTTGCCTATAAATGCATTTTTCATGCACCTGATTCATGCCGGGGGCCTCCAGTGCTGGTATTAATATGTATCAGCTCCGGAGACCCTCGCCGCCACCTCAGAAGCTTCTCACCAGCTTCACGCCAACTTTTTCTGGCGAGAGGAATTTCGGAGCAAATCGCCATTCTAGAGCCTTGATAAGCCAATCGATGCTACTAGAATTGCACAAGTTTCAAATCCTGCAGATAAGTGGCTTATTGCGGCTCACTTGGCGATGTGTTTTGGACGACAGCGAAAAATGGCGATTAATGCTTTTGACGCCCACTTATCGAGTTTTTCTGAATCGCCGTAGACATTTTTGGCCGATAACAGCTAAAAAGCATTGATAAGTGGGTTATGAAGGCTACTAGCATAGGCCCCTTAGTGTTTATTATTTTAACTGCTCATATCATATCATTCAATTGAAGAAAAAAAATCCCCTGAGAGGGCAAGATGAGATCTTTCAAAGTAAATACAATAATAACATATGCAAAAAAGGACATCAGCGCAGAATGCTGCTTTAAGATTGAAAAACATAAATGTGTGCGTGCCTTATTATGCAGTTGTACAACAATGGTCAGTTCCTGCTGCTCTAACTAAAGTCCTTTATTTGACAATAAATGGGATATAGCAAAAAGATTTGCAAGTAGTACTCCAGGTTAGTGCTCCATATTGTAAGGTGCTGGGTGTTTTCATCAGCAGGTGCTGCTGCAGCTTCTCCCATACAGTAATAATTCATATGCACATGATGCAGCACAACAGACCAAAGTATATTAATAAAATCTTCTTACTTTATTCCAGGTCAACGTGTCGGTGTTCTTCCTCTCCTGACGAGGGTGTGATAAGAACACAGAAACGTTGACCTGGAAGAATGTAAGAACATCTTACTGATATACTTTAGGCTGATGTGCTGCATCATGTGCATATGAAATAAAAGTAATACAAACATACTGAGAACTTGACATGAAGCTTCAACTACTTACTGTACTAAAAAGGAGGACCTGCCTGGGTAAGACTGCTAAAGATCCATGAACTGACATTACTTTCTTGTGCTTACAACTAAACACAGATTTATAATTCAGGTCATTTATAATGGACACGTGGTTAAGCAAGCACAATAATTACATTGTGATAGCAAAGTTAAGACACAAAATGAAAATATGGTTGCAGCTTTGTTTCAAACGCTGAAGCGAAGATTTACACTAACAATATATATATATGCTTTTGAATGACATAAATTCATTTATCTTTAAGGATTTCATTTCTATTTCTACTCTAATTAAAAAAGTGAATTTTTTTTTTTTACAAATTAAATTAGCCATACTTACCTCAAGCACAATAGGATATAAAGAACGGTTGAACCCAATGTCAACGGTCAATAGCTGAAAACATACTCTGCATCTGAAAGAGATGTCAGATTTTTTAATACCCAAACGATCACCTCAGACCTTTATAAACACAAAAAGTACTACCCCAACTTTTTCATTTTACAGAATATAAATGAGTTTAATTGACAATGGTCCGTGGATTGTAAGCAGGTGTTCCTTTTCTTACCATGTCTCATTTGTAAAGAGCAACTCACATTGTTGGTTTTTATATTATATATATATATATCAACCCCATTATAGCGCTCATAACGCGGTGTGAGCCTGGACCCCGAATATTTAAAAAATATACACACTCACAGCACACTGCACACACTCACAGCACACTACATACACTGCACAGCACACTGCACACTGCACACACTGACAGCACACTGCACACTGCACACACTCACAGCACACACAGCACACACAGCAAACTCTCACAGCACACTCTCACAGCACGCACACAGCCCCCCCCCCATCCCCCTACCTTTGGTGTCAGCTGCTGGGGCATCGTGGGGCTGCTGGATCGGTGCGGGGCTGGGGGATCGATGTGGAGCTGCTGGGGCTTTGTGGGGCTGCTGGATCGGGATTGGTGCGGGGTTGGGAGGGAGATGTGGAGCTACTGGGGGAAGTGAGGATGCGAGGGGAATGCTGGGGGAAGTACTGTGGCTGCTTGGGGACATGTATGGCTGCCGGCGCCCCTCACTCCACCTCTTCCCCCCTCCTCCCGATCGGGTGCGCGGTGGCCATTTTTTTTAAATTAGCGCGACCCCGGTTATAGTGCGGTCGGATCGGGTAGCCTCCGAGGACCGCGCTCTAATGGGGTTGAGCTGTATATATATATATATATATATATATATATATATTTCTCATATACCTGTATATATATATCTTTACCCAGCTCAAAAAGAGTGCTACATCCAGGTGTCTTATATATAGTGGTGCTTACAGTCTCTAATTACCATTTCAGGGTTCTGGATCCAGCCTGGCTGGGCGTGCATGCTAGAAGATGGCTATGAAGGGCACCAGGAACTTTATTGGTACAAACAAGAGCTTTACTCATTCCACATATTGTGATCCACATATAAGGACATCGTTCTTCAGATAATAATGAGTGGCAAATAAAACAGTTGCATTTGGTATTCTTCCCAGACAGCCCTCACTATTATCCTAGGGAGGTTCTGTACTTGGTACTGTTAGCATTTGATCTGTGTGGTATTTCACAGTCTTTGCATTTGGATATGCCTCCTTCCTTCCAGGTCCCATGGTAGAGATTCTTCCATTGCCAGGGATTACCTACCTTATCCCAAGGCATCAGAAGGGACTCACATTTAGAACTGGTCAGTATGGGATAATACTGCGGTGCTTGGGAACCCTCTGATTCCCCCAGAGTACCATGCATCCTCCTCTTTCACGGCAGAAAAATAACCTCAGACCATTGTTATGGGCTAGGACTAGAAGGGGCAGGTTCACAAACTATAAAATAATAAAGGTGACAAGACATCCTTACATATATAGCTCTGCACATAAACATTTCTTACTCTATTTACACTGAGATCCCTCCTCTGTGACTCCTCCATGGACCTGACTCTAGAATCTTCAAGCTTCACTATATATACCCCCTAGTGACATCACTGGTTACCATGCCTTAAGGGGGAATGGTTTAGGGGTTTGGATTCTGAAAAGTCATCATATACCAATTGATAAGATAGACACTTTCTAGAAATTGGGCGTGTTTAAGGATTCCTCCCAGCAACTCTACCCATGTGATGAGAGGCTGTTTCACTCTATCTACCCATACAGCTAACCCCTCTAGGGCCCATTAACCTTTGAAGTGAACATAGTAATCCCAAAGGGAGTTATATATTCTATATAATATATACAAACCATATAATGAGCTACTGATTGAGCCACCTGTGCTGCGGCAGGGATATCTTGAAAACCTGGCCTCTGGGTGGCCTTTGAGGACTGGAGTTGGCCACTTCTGGTTGAATTTTACCACTGGCTTACAGGCTGCTCACAGAATAACCAACTTCAGTCAATGATTTTTACTACACAGTAAGCATGTTAATGGGTCTAGGACAGATTAATTACTTGTTTAAAGTTTCATGGGCTAGTCCTGCCGACATCTTAAAGTGCACAAGCTCCGATAACTGCATTGCTCTTGAAGAGATGTAGATTTATTGCAGGCTATGAAACCTTTAAAATGAACCAACAACAGAGTGCCTCGTAGATCAATTAAATAGTGTATATCTTTTTAAAATCTGTGTTCATGTGTGCATGTGCAGAAAGGCTTCAAGGGTGTTTAGTGTCAGAAAGTTCCCTGAGTAAGACACTAATCTAGGAAGCTGTCGGCTTCAAGATAGGACAGAAAATGTGCTCATGTCTCAAACATTACTTATTCTCCAGGCTCCAAATATCACAAATTCAAAATGGTTCAAAGATAACAGAGTGTGAAGAATCAGTTTCAAAGAGCACCAAAAAGCCAAAAGATATTTCTGAGCAAATAACCGATTGTTAGCCTACAGGACAGCAAGTGCCTTCATTAGTAATGGGATATACAAAAAAAAACACACTATAAATCTATTTACTAAGGTCTCCTAACTAAAAAACCAATGCAAAAAAAGCCACATATTTATCAACGAGTAGGAATCTCATTAAAAGCAAAGTCAGTTTTTTATTTGATAAATCTGGTGCAAATGGTTTGCATCCAGGAGACATTAGTAAATAACACCCTATGTATACTTAATGATTAAGCAGATTTCTATTCATAAAGTGTACAGTTTTGTCCTTTACCTGTTCATTGTATTTGGTCCCAGAGCAGATGTCTCAGTCAATACTTCCATCGTGAGTAAGAGTTTGCTTATCGTCTCCTTCATGCTATTTAAGGCTTGCGTCGCAGAATTCTGCTTGAAGAACTGCTCAAACAATACCTGCAGCTGTGATTGAAGTGACACAGACACCACACACTTTTACAGAGCAGTAAGTATACTGTACATTTAAAACATTTGCAGTGGCTATGATTATTGAAGTTGGCCTCTACCATGAATCACTAGGACACGCTGTCGGCTAAGAGGGAAAGTAATCTCCTCTTATTTTGTATTTATAAAACGGCAAATCTGAAATATTATCTTTTCACTTTCACACACTGCAAAATACTGTCATCAAAATGCTCCACTCTCCAACCAAAACGCTAGTAAATTGACATTTACAAAATGACACGCTGCATAGCTGTTTCATGACGAAGATAAAAACAAACATTAAAACACTTCTGAGGTTACTTATAATAAACTGGCAGAAATATTATACTGTTGTTTAACCCCGTTTCACCACTGCACAAGTCTCCATTGAAATGTATTTAGTTACAGTAACAGAGTACTATTAAATGGTCCATATGGCAAACTACACATGACTTACTGTAATGATAATTGATTCATGTAAATTTTACAGCGTGACATGCAACGTAAAATCATAGTTGAGTGACAAACATACATAAAACTATGACAGTATCATGGAAGGTGAACCTCCTTTGAAATATGGCTCCGGTTACACAGATTTGGTTCTCCCAATGAATGATCTAAGAACATAAACATTCTTAACATTTGTTTTGGATCACTCACTGATAATTATTTTGCTTCAGGGCAAAGCAGTGAAAGTTGAATTAATTGGTCAACCAGTTAAAACTGTTAAGCCTCATTTTTATTTTCTTCTGGAACTAGATCAAAGAAAATATTCAATGGTGCTTCCACCGCCTAAAAAACAATCAATGTATTCCATAAATCATAAAAACCACAAAGCACACACTATTTATTAATCAAATGACCATACATCAAGCTACTGAAATGTGTTAGCCGCACGAAGGAAATGGTGCCCAAAAAGATATAACTGATTTTTGGTTAAGTTGTGGCATTAGTTCAATACTATTTTGCTTAAGAACAAGATGACAGATAATTATGGAAATAAGTAATACGTATTGTGTCAGAACCAATCTGTAAAAATAAACAGTTAACATAAGATGATGATAAACAACAAATGATCAAAGTGATTTAAATCCAGAATATTTCATTAATCCAGTGTTGTTTAGGGAAGAAAATCTGTGAAGTCTTTTTACCACAGATGTTCTCTGTGTTACTTTTACTGCGGTACAGACAAATAAAGTTACATTATTTGTATTTGTATCATATTCCTCCAACATAAGAAAAAGCAGAAGGGTCCCCTGAGACATTTAAAAAAAAAACTGATTAAGTTGTGCTACAAATACTGCACCGTCAGAAATGTGCTTGCCCTAAAATGAGCCCTAAAATGAGTCCTACACTAGTCCCCACTCCCCCTCATCGCATTGCACATAACCCCGTCTTCTATTCCCCCTGTGATGGAAAATGGTCTCAAGGACCATTAAAATAAAAGGTTAAGCCCGGTCCCTGGCTCTTGTACATCCTTCCCCGGGGGCTCATCTGGCCACAAGTTACCTGTACTTGCATGCCCGGTAGCCCCTTGCGTCATATGTAAAACTGTACTCTTTATTCCTGTGTGTAATGTAACTGCAAGTATAACAATGTGATTTGTGTAACAATAAAGCAGAGCTAAAGTCTCATGACATGCAGGTCTGAGAAATTCTTTGTGCTGCCCGCATGTCCAGAGAAAATGGCTGTTGCTGGAACTGGAGGGAGCGGAGGTGTACAGGAGACAAAGAATAAAGTATCTAGGGGCGGAGATCGAGCCGAGGAATCATCCTCTCAAAAAGCAGAGCCACTGGCTGCCACCCTAGCCAAAGCATCGACCAGCCCAGCGGGAGATATCTTGTTGGTCAGGGGAAGCCGAGTCCCTCTGGTAGGTGCTGCTTCCATTTGGCCTGTTTTCATTACCCTCCACAAATCCTTTAACGTTCTAAGCCCACCTTGAGCCCTAATTGGCGAAAACAGATAAGCCTGCTCCTGATTGGTCTGTGACCAGCATCCATGCTCTGATTGGTCACCAGCCCCTCTACAATGCCTTTCTATGGCAGCGGGGAAGCTAGATAAGGGGAACCAGATAAGCGCTTCACAGTTGATTTGGATCCCCACGTGCAAGTGATCTTCGCAGTGTGCTTTGAGGCTTTGCCAGAGACACCTGAAAATGAGGCTGAGTGCCTTGTCAGCGGGACATTCAAAAGTGATTTATGATACAGGACTATAGCGGTGCCAGAGAAGTGGAGAGAAGGACTTTTCAGTACGACCTTTGAAAGTGCTCTGTCACAAATTATACCAGAAGGGTCTGAACAGTTCCTAGCTCTTCGGAGAGTGGAAGCTACAGTAGGGAGTTAGGACTCCCTCCCCCCTCCCCCCCCCCCCTGTATACCCCGTTTCTGTGAGTATAGCTCTGATTGTGTTTTTTGTGCTGTGCTTGCTGGCTCCAGCTGGAATATAAATTCTTTATTGAACTGATTTGTCCTGTCTGGTGCCTTGATCCCTGGGTTAAGTTCTGGTCTCCAGTGATACCAGGAAGCGCTATGTACATTAATTGCGCTATATAAAGATATACATACAGTACATACACCTCGCTCTCACTCATATCTTTTTGAAAGCTGCTTCTCACCTATAGAAATCTATCATCTACAACATAGGACTTGCTCCCACCTTTCACAAATGTAAATGATCTTGGAAAAATCACTTTTTTTTAATGATCTATTTAATATCTTCCATATATCCCTTCCTCACAAACCTACTGCTCTGATCGCCACCATGACACCTGTCATCCAATGCCCAATGAAGATCATTCCAGTCCAGGTAATAAACATATGCTGAGCATTTACAGAACGTCAACCTCAACCTCTGTCTCCCTCAACATGTTTTCACATTCTGCCTTTTTCTTTTACATTATAAGGTTGATAAGGACTCCACTATTTCTTGTATCAGTTGTGTAATGGGATTTATTTAATAATAACCATAAAGATAACAATAATTACTTTGAAATAAACTTGCTTATTACACTAGATAACAACACTAACAGCTTCAATTCATTCACCAGAAATCTAATTGACACACTGGGCTCCATATATTTTCTCTGTATATAACTATATTGATTATGACTGTATACTTCTTACCATGTATTGATTCTTCTACTTCGAAAACACAGATCCATGTAGCATAATAAAAAATAAAAAAACAACAACAAATATTATCAGTGTTTAACACACAATGCCTGTAATTCCCAAAACACCAATTTGGAAACACCATTGTAAATAAAGTCTCTTCCTTTCAGATCTGCACCAAACAGTATGACGAAATAACATAGCAATGGTATGAAAAGTGTGATTTATATTTTTCTCAAAACAGCGGATATGTATGATGGCTTTCACATACAGTATATATTTAGCATTACTTTGTAGCTGAGCATGCTCATTTAAGGAGAAATAAAGTATTGTTGGCTCTCAGCAATCACTGTTGTTTCGAAGAATGTAACATTGTATGTGTGATTTCTGAAATGATTAACGTTTTTTAACAGAATCTGTTGATTTGAATCATATTAATAAAAAATATTAATCTTAAAAATGTCAATGCATAGAATGCACTGCACTAGTAAAAAATATCAGCAGTGGATATGTAAAAAAAAATGTTCTTACAGAGACACCTTGTGGCTGTTACTTGCAGCAAAGCTTATTTTCAAATGACTCGTCAGGGTTAGAAGTTGATTCACAAAGCTCTGTTAAATCAGGCCTCATAACTTGACGTTACCTAAAACAGTAGTGGGCGTTATGTTCCCCGAGGTTAAGGCCTAGTCCATAGTACAAAATACGGAGCGAGCTACATAGCTCGAGCTACAAACAAACGTGTGTATTCCAAAGTGCATGGCCATAGTGAGTGCGAGCTTACACGTGCACGTGAGGTACAAGGATACCAAAAGCAGAGGAGATAAACTTGTTTGGTATTGCAGCGAGACAGCCTGGTCATGTGAGCGGCTAACAGCCAATGAACATTTAGTAAGCTATACTGCCTGGATACTGTTCAAATTACTTTTTGTCAGTTGAGTTGTGCTTGCTGTGAGAATGTGGACAACTCAACTATTGAAAATTTGATTTCTGAGGTTTACAAACGTGAACCTTTAATTCATACCATGACAGAAATATCAATGATAATTTATGGAGAGAAATGTCTGATGTATTGTCCATTACTTGTATATAATTGTTAATTTAAAAAAAAAATTTTTTTAGTGTACAATACTTATTTCAATGCATCACATTTTATACATGTTTTATTTTTTAACATGTTTTTATGCATGACATAGTGTATATATTTCTTTGCAGAATACTTCTGTAAATTGCATGGCATTATGCATTTTATTACTTGCTAAAGGCATGTTCTCATACATGACACTTCCTTGACACACCCCTCCATGTCATGACTGCGCCCACCCCCTCGCTCGCTTTCCAAAAACCTACAGTCCACACATCGCCGGAGAGGAAAGCTCGCGCGAGGCAAGTAGCACTGTAGCGCTCGCGCTCGCTTTCACATGGACAAAGCGTGTACCCTCTAAGCTAATTATATGCACACCCAAAATCAACCACAGTACATTTCATTACCACAGGCCTAATGTCACATTATAGTAGTAAATGGTTGCGTTATGATGTTATGTATCACTGTTCCCCCCTCCCCAGTGGGAGATACACAGCTTCTGCTACCTAGGGTGTGGTGCGAGTGCCTGTTTAGGGTCAGGAGAGCTGAGCTGATCTGCGGTGATAAGGAGATAAGGACAGGCTTTTGGTGTCATCTGGGTTCTTCATCTGTGGTTCAGCGCCTCCAGCTTCGGTGGGCTCCATGTAGAATGGAGGCAGTCCCTTGAAGCATATCTCTCTTACACAATGCTACTGACTCAGATCCAGGCAGGTGTTAAAGTTAACAAAGGGTCTTTATTCTTAGCAGTCACTGCATGATGGTATTACAGCGGTGCAGGGTCACAGAGGATCCAGGCCTCTGGATGATGCATGCTCTCTGAGTCTGGAGCCTTTGATCTTACAGACCAGTCAGCCGTGCGGCCTGACTCGCCTCTCACACTCCCAGGAGGGGAGATGAGGGAGCTCATGTCCACTTCTTACAAAGGGTGAACACAGACTCCTATAAATGTGGCTCTTCCCTCCTGATGAACCAGAAGGGGCGGGCTCAAGGTGCGGGCTCAGATAGGCTAACACAGGCCATGAATCACCACCACACCTCCGTCACTCAGAAGGGAGAATGAGGGGGGTTTAAAGCCCACATGATTGGCCTATTACAGCCTAGACTGCCTAGGGCTGACGTGATAGGGGGGAAGAGAGAGGCAATTGAGCAGTAGGATGGGGTGCTCAGATAGTCCAATATGGTTTGTATACATATTTGAATGTAGTAAGAAATGTCCAGATACTCATGCGACATCCACAAATGAGTGTTGTGATTAACTGAAATGGGTATGCACCTCGATAAAGTGCCCTTTGCACGAAACGCGTAGGTGCGTTCGTGAAGCCCTTGCTATGGCATTAGCTTGCTAATAAATTGATCTGTCTATTTCGGAGTTTGCCTGGGATTTTTTCTTATGTTTTTCAATCCTGCCTTGGATGTCATTGGACTGTGCTCTGCCTACCTACTATGACTGGAAAGAGAGAGGCAGAATGAACTTACCATGTTACATATATCTTAGCATTACTTTGATTCAGACCTTCAAATAGGTCTTCAATTCAAGTGGAGAAAAGAGGAAAGAAGAGGAGATGGAAATAATGCTATGTTAGTTACCTCATACCTACCTGTGGTGCTAGCTATGAGTTAACCAATCATACTGAAGCACCCATCCAAACCCTGTAAAAGCCCTATTTCAGGGTCTGGATGCGAGTAATGACAAGTTAAGGTATGACCAAAATAACAGAACGTCAAGTACCTGCATTAACTTTAACCGACTTCTGTGTATATGTGTTATATTAATGCCTCAGTTGCATATAATTAGCATTTCATCATTAACATCCGTTATAGTTAACCCAATGCTCTTTACGGAAAAAAACATAACTTTAACGTTATGTTATCGTCCTTTGAAGATACAGTAGATAGTTTATGTTAAAGTTACATTAAGTTAGGTATATAACAAAAGAGGGGATATGTTGGCATGATTTTGCTTTGGCCAAAATGTTGGCATGATTTGGCCAAAGAATTTAACTAAATGATCCTCACTTATGAAAAGAAATACAGATAAGTATTTAACTATATAATTTGTCACATTGGATGTAGCACTGTGGCTTGTTGTCTTTTGTTATATACAGTACTGTACATGAGGTCACAAACCCAGTAGTACTCCTTTTGACACAAATATATATGGTGTGCTGATTTGGATTCTGCACTTGCAGGGATTTTGTGTGTTTAACATTAAGTTAGGTTAATGTTAAGTTAAAGTGGCAAGCAAAGCATTTGATTGAACCCCACTAATCTCAGCTCTGGGGATCCTCTGCTTCCGGAGATACTTAGCTCTGTAAGGGGTGCTGGTAGCCGCTCTGTTCAACTAATTTACTAAAGTAAATGAAATATATAAAAGGTACAATACTACGATTTTGCAGAGGTAGTTTTCATGCCGCAACCTTCAAGTTAACTTATGCTCATTCATTGAAGAGAAAGAAAAAAAACAGTTGCACCTGCTACAAAGGAAATGTTTCAATTCCATATGGACCATGGAATTTCAACATTTTATCCCAGTGAAGGCAAACATTTGGATATGTTAAAAAAAATAATCTAATTTTATTATTTCTTACTATTTCTTCTGAGCTGAATTCCTCCTGCTTCTTTCATTTGCATGGAGGAAGACTCTCTGATGTACTGTATATAGAATGCAATGTAAATTGGAGATACACACACAAATGTAGAAAAATAGTAATACATTTATATAAATATAATATAGAATGTTAAATATCAACACATCGCCAAAAATCAAGTATCACAAAAAAAAGAGAAGGTAGCAGAGGTGCAGGAACATAATAGAGACAGTTTGGGGACTAGCCTCTTTGTCAAGCTTAAGTATAATACTGTACCTCAAAATACAATGTTATGCTTTTAAAGATGCCGATGTGATCACCAGCTGGGAGGGCTCCCTCTGCTACCGCACACAATCCATAGGTGGTGTCACCGGGGGAGAGCATGTGGCCTCAGTAAGGCTAGGTCCCCGCTGCAGTCGGGGGTGCACGTGCCTCCCACCAGCCCCTTACCTTCTATCTGGCAGTCTGGAGAGCCTCCTCCCTTCCTGGCTCACTACACACAGTGACGCATCAGCCAGCTGGGGCTACAATAGGATTGTGATCCCGAGTGGCGACGCGTCACGTGGTGCACCAGGGAGCCAATCAGAGAGGAGGGTTTCTCCTGCCCTGCCCCTGCAACCTAAGCATTGAAAGCAACTACACTGAACTGTGATCGGTGCGTCCTGTGGCAGGGAGCGCTTCTCCTCTTCACCCTGCCAGACTAGAAGCATCTGCCGAGGTGTCCGATCAACACTGCTGGTGTTGAGGGAGGCAGGGGGAGCAGAGCGGTCTGGAAGCGCAGTGAGCCATGTGTCTCTCAGCAGTGATGGCCCTGCCCCCTCCATCATGGCTGCGCCCACCCAACCCATCTTGGCCATGCCCTCCCGCACCCAAAAAAGCTTCCTTCAGACCGCAGATCGCGGTGAAGTGCCGTGCATGCGCCGCCAGGACGCAAGGTGGGCATACATACATACACATATATATAAATATATATGTGTGTGCTGTGCTTTTCGGCTGCTGGTCACCAAGATGATGGGAGAGCTTGGGTATTCTCGGGGCTCGGGGCATATCAAAGCCTCCCCATCCATAAGGTGCGACTTGCCAGTGTTCAGCTGGGGTATCTCTATTCGTGCCTTTATCATGCCATCAATGGGGTAATCCTCATTGCTCAGACCTCACAACTTCATCATGTCTGCCGACTCGAAAGGCAGGTGTTTAAGATGGTGGTCGTAGAAGGGGCGATATATAATGGTCACTGAGACCCAGTGTCCAGCAAAGCCGATGCGTAGATGACCTCTACCAGAATCTGTGTGATCACGCTCGGTCCCACTCGAACGTAGGCTTCCGGTTGGAGTGCTTCATCGGTGGAGGGGTGGAGCGTCTGGCAGGGGCACGGTGAGGGTCATGACCCCAGAGATGTGCTTCTTGGGCTTTGGGCAGTCCTTTGCGAAGGGTCCGCTCTGTTCACAGTTGTAGCAGCGGTTGGAGCGACCTTTGCCAGCTGTGGAGGTACTGAACTGCTCTCCTGGAGGCTTCAGAACCGCCGCCCCTTTAGTCTCTTCTTTGCGGTGGTCTTTAGACTTCTTGGGAGTGTGTAGTCGGGCGTGTGCCTCATGTACTTTCCCCTGAATCAAGAGTCCCAAAAACGTAGGTGGACTCCCTTGCATGAGGCCACACCAAAGCATGTTGGCGATAGGGTGGGCTGGGCTTGACCCTCGCAGAAATTGCTTGCGACGGAATTCATCCACACCAGAAACTGGGATGAGGTTGCGGGTGAGAAGAGGCCTCAACATCAATTGTATAGAGTAACGACCTCAACATCAATTGTATATGGTGGATGAATGCTGACAGCTCTTCACCTTCTTTCTGGCGGAGGGCATAGTATTGGGCCCAGAGCTCACGCTCATCGTCCTACAGGCTGTAGGCCTCCGTTATTAACTTCACTAGCTGCCTTGCCGTTTAGTCCCCAATCTGCTCCCTATGCATTCTCATCATCGTAGATGCTGGAGGCCTCAGGCATTCCATAAGCCACTGTCTCTTCACCACTTCGGTGCACGTCCATTCCTCCACTACCTTGAGGGCATGTTCCTTCCATACTACTATTCCCTCTTCCCCCGACAGGAGTGGGTGACATCTCGGAAAATGCCTCCAATTTGTGGTAGGGGTGAGCCGGGGTCAACTGACCTATTTTCTCCGTCAGTTGTCGCAGAGCTTCCACGAATAGTCTAGTGTCCCTTGAACTGTGGGCACTGTAGTGACTGCATCTGGACTGTCGGTTGCCAGTGTCGCTCAGGCGAGGGCTCCCTAGGGAAGAGATGGCTGTGGCCGCCTGACACTTCTCTATGCTTGGAGCAGCTCTAGCAGCCTCTGCTCTGGTGCTCAGTCTAGGGTAGATAAGTGGGCTTCCACTGGGTGGGGCTTCAGGAAGCTGCAGGAATTGTGGTGCAATGTCAACTGGAATATTACAGCGACAATCAATCAGGAGCGTACTCCACTGTACATCTGTGTCCCATTTAGCGTCCACAATACGTGATTTTGTGAACCCTGGTATCAGTCTACGTGGCAAGGAGATGCGTGGTGCCGCAGGTCCCACTCATGGACGCTCTGACATGGTCTCTAATTTGGTCTGACTGTTTTCGAAATTAGGTTGGGCACCACAGGTCTGATGATCTCAGCAGCGCCTCCAAATGTAGCCCTTGTTTCCCCGTACCCAGGAAGGAACTACCAATGCTGTTATTACCTGTTGGCAACCAGGAGGCCTGAGCCTCCGCCACTGGGAGCCTTGGGTGATTCTAGTTTGTATCGGTGCTGTGCCTCCACCTGTAAGGGATCCCAACGTGGTGGGATAGGCCGCTTACAGGAACAATAACAATATTACACACAGTCAGGTATATATCAACAACCTTTACTGAACACAGACCAAAGTACCCTGTCCCCCACAGTATAACAATGCCCCAATCTTATACCACCAGTGAGTGACCCCAAAAGTACATAGGATGCTTGGCACCAATAACCTGATATCCTTTTTCCCCAATGTCAGGGCCCACCCAAAAGTGTAGGAGATAGCACTATCCCGTGGAGTGTTGGTGCACCTAGTTGAGGTACTTGCCGAGTACTCCAGTACTCAATGTGGCCGACTTAGCAACAGGGATCTGCCAATCCAGCAACATTGTCCGCGAAGGTGTCCTCCTCTGCGTTGGGTGAATTCCGGCGTTGATAATATAACCGTTCAGGGTCTCTTATAACTGAGGTGGTCTGGTCCCAGACCACAGGCCGCAATCAACGTGCAGCGTTTTCACTTTGTTCCTGACAGTATTCAGTAGAATGGGGAAGCTTCCCTATCTAAGGACCATTTTTCAAATCACCAATTGTCTCCATTGTGAAAGCTGTAGATACAGTATCTGCTTTCCCCCAACAAGCATTGAGTGCATGCTACAGGGACTTTGTCCACTCTGAGTGTCGGTGCTCCACCCCGGATACTTCTATTTTATTTTTGTCCTAAATTATTCTCCTTAGTGAACCTGTTTGTTGAATGACCGTAGGTCAATATAGGTGGAGCAGGTGTCCACTTTTTTGTATCTGTATGGAGCAATGAGCAAAAAATTCCTCAAAACTAATGTGAGAGATTGACCATTAGTTACAGGAAACACTTAGTTTAAGTCATTGCTGCTCATGAGGTGCCACAAGTTACTGAATATATGGATGTTGAATGATGAATCATTTGTGGATAAATAAATGGTGAAAAAGTGTCATGTTTTTGTGTCATTTGTTTGATCAGGTTATCTCTATCAATTATTGGGACTTAGATTAAGATTTAATAACATTCTAGGTTTGAAATATGTGAAAATCCTAAGGGGTTCACAAACTTTCTCACCACTGTATGTATGACACAAACATACATATTGTGTATTTGTGCATTTTGGTTTCCTTTTAAAAGGTTGATCTGATCCTCCCCTTCCCTGGGCGTATCCCAGTGGATGTTCTTTTTTGAATGATGCCGGCTGGTCGTTCTCGGAGATAGAACAATCCAGGACAAGTGATTTAAATCTTGCGGTTCTTGGGAGAAGGGGAGGGGAATATTGTCGTGCACTGTGGCCCCTTGTCTCTGTGCACTAGATGGAGGGGCTGTCTAGGGTGCAACATGCCCAAGCTCCGTGGCAACAGAGCTAATCAGCTCCAGCACATTCACCTGTCTCCTGCACCTAGCCCAATCACTGCTTCCGCTGAGGCCGCACCTCCGCTCCGCCTCTCCATTGGATTGGACTGTCCTGCCTATATATGCTCAGTTAGACTGTAAGCTCCTCGGGGCAGGGACTCCTCTTCCTTAATGTTACTTTTATGTCTGAAGCACTTATTCCCATGACCTGTTATTTATATTATCTGTTAATTATTTGATTACCACATGTATTACTACTGTGAAGCGCTATGTACATTAATGGCGCTATATAAATAAAGAACAAATAGAGTGATGCTGCACACCTCAAAAATAGAAAAAACATACAATTACCGGTGCTCCAATGTTTGCACGAAAGCCTGCAATCAGTCCAAGACAGATGAATAAAGGAACAAAGGGCACTGCGGATTTAAGCAAAATAAACTCATTTATTGAGCCAACACGACGTTTCGACCTTAGTGGTCTTTTGTCACTTTGTCCCTTGAAAAAGACCACTAAGGTCGAAACGTCGTGTTGGCTCAATAAATGAGTTGATTTTGCTTAAATCCGCAGTGCCCTTTGTTCCTTTATTCAGCTATATAAATAAAGACATACAATACAATACAGTTGTGCCACTGGCACTTTGGCTGAGAATAGATTCATGTTCCGTTGTGCTTACCTGTTCTTTGCCTCCACAGTCTTGCCTTGCCTTGCTGAACCTTGCTCTGTGTACCGATCCGGCTTTGATCTTGGACTCTGTACCTCTGGAATACTGACCCCGGCTATCTCTGACCCCCCGCATCTCTCCAACCTTGACCTCGGCACTCGGACAACGACTACTCTCCACTCTCCAACCCCAACTACGGCTAACAGTACCTTCAACGATCCGGACCTCTCCTACTCTGACCTTGGCAAGTATAACGACGACTCTTACCTCTCCAACCCCGACCCGGATACCTCAACCAATCTACACTCCAGATGTGCCCCCGTGGCTGTGGGTGGCATTTATACCCATTCCCATCTCAGTCCCGGGGTCCTGCCTTGTTTGTGATGAGCACAACATTACAGTGTCAAACCAAAATTATATGTGCACTTTCTTTACATTGATACATCTGCCCCAATAAGATTACAAATCAGAGAGCCCGACGCCATGAATATGAAAAAGAGAAGCAGGAGAAATTCGGCTCAGGAGACATGATAAAAAAATGAATAAATTAGACGTTAGGACTTGCCTTATGTGGGCTTACCTTGGCATGGTGGCCAAGCTTTTCATACGTTGGCCAACATAATGTATGAATCTTGTGTTTTTTCCTTTATTCATATTAGGTCCCAATTGGCACTGGAGTCAGAGTGCACGAAATCTACTTAAAGATTTCCACAAACTCTGCTAGTTATAAAAATGGAGGTGAACTGCAATTCTTGTAATAAATACAGAAAGAAAAACACAGGAAGCTGAATTCATGTGTGTATTCATTTTCTACAACATAATTAGCATTTCTTGTCAAAATACCTCATTTATTGAGATAATTTCCATGTTTACTCCAATTAAAACCTTTATGCTAAGAGTAACAAAGGTGTTTATTCAACAAACTCCAAATTAGCTTTTTTTTTTGTTTCATTTGCAAACAATTTACAGTCAATAAAAATACCACTTGTGGTGCATTTGCATGTCTCAGACAGGTCTGCAACCCTGTCATTCCCAATTATCGCTTAGCAAACAGTGCTTCCACTGCAGCCAGGGATTTTGGGAAATTACTGCAAATGAGCACTCTTTACTTCTTATCCATTTTAACATAGAACCCTATAAGCATATCCCTGCCGTATTACACATCTTTTCAGCACAGCCTGGATTAAAGAAGTGCATAGCCGGTAAACCTACTCACAGACAGCCGTTCCAAGCAATTTACAGAATCTTAATTTATAGCACTAGGTAGGAATTACACAATGCACAGCTAATACTATGTGAGATGATAATAAATGTTAGAGGGCCAGTCTTAGGCTTTGCGGGCCCGCCGGTACGCTGGCAGCAGGGCCCCCCCTGTAAAAAAAAAAAGTTAAGGGAACTTGCCTTGAAGAGCAGCCATCCTCCGGCAGCATAGCAGCGTCATGATGTCACAGCGGCATGCAACATTGGTCACCATGGCAACGTGACGCTACAGAAGGAGGTCCACTCCAGAAAAGATAAGACTCCTCCCAAATAAAGAAAACAAACCACACATACCTACCTCTTGGTGAGAAGCAATCCTGCCAGCTCCCTCCTCCTGTCAGTGCCGGGATCCAACTTCCACCCGACCAGATGAAGGAGAGCCCCACACTTCCTCCTCCAGCTCCCCCATCCGGTAGTGTGGAAGTTTGATCCCGGCACCAACAAGATAAGGAATTACGGGGCCCCCGTACGCTTGGGACCCAAGGTGGCCACCCTGCTTGCCTACAATGGCATTTATTATGTTCTTCTTTTCTCGTACAGTAGTCACCCTTAATGATCTCATTAGAAACTTTGTTAACAAATGTATTTATTTTGTATGCATGTGAAAGGTGGACATGTCCTACCTTGGTAAAATAGTAACAGGGATGTTAGTTGGATAGCAGAAATTTAATTTACAGAGGTAATTGAACAGTTTTTATGTGACACTGGTTTAAATGTACTAGGTCAGGGGTGTACCAGTCCTCAAGGGCCACCAACATGTCGGGTTTTATCCCTAATTCAGCACAGGTGGCTCAATCAGTGATTCAGTCAAAGACTGAGCCACTGATTGAGTCACCTGTGCTGAAGCAGGAATATCCCTAATACCTGGCATGGTGGTGGCTCTTGAGGACTGGAGTTGACCACCCTTTACTAGGCAATAAAAACAAACCTTTACCTTTATTGGAACAGATTTTTCATTAGGCTGGTCCTGAACAATCCCAACTGAATGAATAAATGCACGTAGAGGTGATAATGATGATACAAGCACATATGTTCTGATGAGTAAGTCCTGAGATTGTTGTTGGTTAAATGCATGATCAGATCTTAGATTGCTATGAAAACAAAATATATGCATGTTATACACCACAATGCAATAAACATGTATACATGTACACACATATATTCACGCATACTTCAAGTATTCTAAATTGAAATTCAGAATTGGTTGGTTTTACCATTTCAGAGACTTTTAGGATAGCAAAGTATGTCAAAAAGAGGTAAACAGCCTTTTCAAAGGTAGGAGCACTCATATCATCTGTTCAATTGCCCGGGTGCAGTGCAGGGTGATTACCCAACAGGGGTAATCACTGCATGCGGGATCCTATAGGAAAAAACTGCACTCCACAGGACTCTGAAAATATAGAAAAGAGTGTTTATTTGTGGACAGATCTTGACAAAGATCCACTTTAGGTCCAAAACATTGATCTATACACAAATAAACAATCTTTCATATATTTGCAAACACCTGTGAAGTGCCGTTTTTTCCCTAAAGGATCCAGCTTGCAAAAAGAGGCAAACAAACACAAAAACACCCACTATTAAGATCTAATGTATGTTAGACCAGTTTTAATATCAATCTGTTAATCTTTATCCATTTCATTTTCTTACCATGAGTGAGAGCAAAAATGCCAAAACTAGATTTGTGTACAAATACCGAGTACATACAGTAAGGTGTTTTCCAGCATGGAAGATGTCTTAAGGCCTATTAATATGAATTGGCTGTAGTTGGCTATAGACATTATAGTGGGTGTTTACCACTGCAGAAACTGTTGGGGCTATTGTAGATAGTATAATTTAGATTTACAGATGGCCCCATACTTTGTACACTTATTAATAGGGGATTGAGAGAAAATCCCCAGCAATGAGGCAGGGGGAGTTATCACATGATGCAGCCAGGAATAAGCTGGGCTCCACAATATGGCAGTTGCTTTTTTTAATGAAAAAAGCTTTGTTTTCTCATGAATGCTTTTCTGCTTTAGAACCCCACACAGCTCATTACATTTACTATGCCATGTTGGAAGTTGTCTTATGCATAGATTAGTAAAAGTAGCCTTAAATGTTTGACTTTGTTGAAGGTTTGAGTTTATAAACACTTGGTGAAGTCAAGTTTACATTTCTGATTGCTCTTAAAATATAATACATCAAGACTGTTATAATGAAAACCGGTCAAATAAATATGTGAATCCCATCAAATAAACTGTGAATCCAATCAACTGCCTATATTATAATTAGTATAGGATACAAATCTCCTCCTTCAGTTGAAGAAACAGAATCGACGTCATGACAAAAGGTCCGCATTATAGACCGAAACGTCGATTCTGTTTAATAAATCATTTTTACTTTTATACCAGTCCTCTGGAGTGCCGCTCTATTTCTTCAACTGAAGGAGATTTGTATCCTATACTAATTGCGCCATTTGGCATTGGGCGTGCACCCGACGCGTTTTGTACTGTATGTCAGAGTTAAGGGAGTGCACCTTTTCTCCTCAACTTGCTATATTATAATAAGAGCATAGCAATGTGTCTGAAAATATGGTATTTCAGAACTGTGCGGATATCGGCAAACATTTATTGGGTAGGATATTTTCAGTCAACTCCAGTAATTATAATAGTCTGGTGCATGAGCCAAGAAACCACAGGTAGTCTGTTAAGATTTTGGCTGTTTGCCACAAACCCTTACTAAATTCACTCTTGTCTTCTCTCTTCCTGATTGATGCTCAGTGATTTTTTTTTTTTAGTGATTAGTAATGGTGGTTTTAGAACCTTCTGCTTCTGTTGTATTTCTTTTATTTTTTTTTAAACTGAAACTAAAAAATATATATTAAAAAAAGTATCAATCTCCTAAACTATATATATCTTGAAATTTGCTTGTATTTTACCAATCTCTGTAATTAAGTATTTAATAACCTGTAATTAAGTATTTTAGCGTGTTCACCCATTAAGCGGCCTATGGAACATAACTACCCTTTCTTGTTCTGACAGTATTTTACCAGAAATTAAGCTTTAGAAAATGAATCTTGTTTTTTAATGTGTCCTGGGAAAGCACAAGGAAACCAGTTTATCACACACTGTCACAAAGGCCAAAACAGGAATAGGTGCCATAAGCTTATTTTGATCAGCAAAGTAACCACACCACCACTATTCCTCTTTTGTAAGAAATGTATATTTAAAATTACCTGGCCAATTTAGTGTACTTTATTTTGAGTGAGTCACTTCGTTGACTCAGTAATCAATTTTTACTTTGATATGTTACATTGCAATAAAGTGTCAAAATGTTGAATTGGTCCCAGTGTAGTGCATGCAACTCTTCATCTATGTGTGCTCCTCATGTCCCTCCCTATACAATATACTATCAAATCACATCTGCATTAAGGGAAGGAGCTCAGAGTTTCCTTGATAGAGAAGCAGTTTTACAGCGTATGGAATATAGCCAGACTAATAGGCTCCTATTCACCGTATTGACAAGTAGTGTATCACACAGATGCATCAACGAGGTAACAATACAGCCACAAGTAAATGGGCGTTGATGCATTGTGGCATTAACCACTATGTTGAATGAAGAGATATACTTTAATTGAGTGTCACCATTTTTAAAGACACAATCTTTTTGATAACGATACAGATCTTTACATACTTGCCTCCTCAGCCATCATGGGGCCTTCATGATACTTGAAAGAAATGAATGATACTTCAAGATACTAAGAAATGAAAAGATCTCTTGGTCTTCTTCTCCATATCAGACATTTCAAATGAACAAAGGTAGCATGTACATAATATCTCCAGAAACCCACTAAATGTCCTTACTACGGTGCCTCGAACGTCTCAGTCATGCTGTGGATTGCTGGATATTGTTTGTTCTCTCCGAAGTCTCCGCCTCTATGTGTCACAAAAGATCTGGAGAAACTGCTTCTGACACTTGATCGTCCGTAAGGGGTTGAACATATTAAAAGATTTTGCAACTCTACAAGAAACAAAAGAAAATAATAATAATAATCAGTGTTATTTAAATAATAATAATAATTCAGATGTAGAACAAAAATAAATGGAGTTCACCTGAATTAAATAGATTTGGATATTTTGAACTCAATTGTTCATGAAGGCATTGAAAGGTCCTTGTTGGTATATAGGGTGAAGCGTGCCAGAATAAGATTGTAAAAATACACGCCCCTCGCAGTGATCATCGCCAAAAGGGAGGGTGTTTTTGGTTTTAATGAAATGGATTGTTTGTTGAACAGGTAAATACTCCATGGGTGTAAGGGTTCCGGTCCTGGCTTTGGTTGGAACTCACCCTTACAAGATATAGAGCTTCCAAGCAAATCCCTCCCTGTACCGGGCAATTGGAATCACCTGGTTCTGGACTTCCACTGCAGTCTGCTTCATGCTACTTGCTATGCAGCTCTGTCCCTATTGGCTGCCCATGCTATTTAGGGTCAGCCCTTCCCAACCAGGAAGTGGCTGAGCATAATTCTGGAATCACTGTGTTCCTGGTAACCGGTGCTTGCCACGACCACCTCTGCCTTTGCCCTTCCTGGTCCTGTGCTGAAGCGCTGGATCCCCAGCACTATAGATTCTTGTTCCTGTAAGCCTCCTCCAACCGGAGGTTATTCCTGTGCTGAAGCACCTGTGCTGAAGCTTCGTGTTTCTGTGGCATCCTCTATCTGGAGGCCTTTCCTCATGCTGAAGCGCCTATGCTGAAGCTTCCAGGTTCCTGAGGATCTCCCATGCGGAAGCATCTCCGCTGGATTCCCTGCGCTGCAGCTGCTTTGTCCCAGAGACCTTCCCTCATGCTGAAGCATCAATGCTGAAGTGCCTACGCTGTAGCTCTATGCTTAAGCTCTTTTTTGAAGCCTTGTTGCTGAATCCTGTCTGTGACCTCGACCTTTGCTCCTGTGGCGCCTGCCTTGACCCCAGCCTGGATAACGTTAACCCTTCCTTCTCCAACCCTGACCCGGCTACTCACTGTGACGGGGAGCAAGGGGTTAATACCCGATTTGCTATGCATTACTGTGGTTGCCCTGTCCCAGACGTTTTTGTTCCCCATTTACAAGCCATTCCCTGGCAGCCATGTGAAAAGACAAAATGCATTGCTCACCATACCCTCTAACCGACACATGATGGCAGTATAGAAACCAGCATTTCTATGAGCTGTAGGTATTTTTATGACAAAGCTTCAAAGGATCTCAATGAGCTGTAGGTATTTTTATGACGGAACCTCAAAAGGGGTCTCACAGATTTAGAGTCTCCCTGTCTAAAAGGGAGTCAGTTATGAAAAGATCCAGATACCCATAAGTTAAACACGGCCGGCATTCTGATGTACAGTATCACAGATGCAAGTCTATTGACATTTATTGGTCAAAAATCAGACGGAGCGGCACCAAGTTATGGGTGTAGCCCAGGTATGCTAAGTGGCATGGGCGTCAACCTGATCCATGCGCCCTGCCCACCGGACAGCCCTTTTGACCGGTCTTATGATTTGTGGGTAACTTGGCTATTCGTGGGGTTTTTTGTTCCCACGAGGGGATTGGATCCACATGTTAAAGATAGCTTTGGGCAGTCTATAACTGTGGCTCCCCAGGTATACCCAGTGTGTTTCCTGAATTTTAATCCATGATGTAAACATGCAAGACTTTGTTCCAGCACAGCAGCAACCAGTTCAGGAGTGAAGGGGTTAACAACAACATAACCACAGGACTTTTAAAACCAAGGCTGCATTTCTTGCACTGGCAAGCAAAGGACAATTTCTTTCGTTCCAAGGACAATTTATTTTGTTCCCTTATTACAGTAAGTGTTGTTTTAAGTGTATTCTGCAGATGTCGTGTGTTTGTCTATTAAGGAAATAAATCACAATTTATTTTGCAACTTGTTCTGTTCAATCAAGTACCCAGAAATATAAATGTGTGATAAAAGTTTGTGTCATTGTGACACTCACGACTACAGAATACGCAATCCGTATCAGATCACAATAAACTAAACTATCAGATCACAATAAAAACTCCAACGCGTTTCATGACGCAAGGTCACTTATTCAGGGAATAGAGTGTCATATTCCCGTGATGCCTTTTTATCAGTCATAAACAGTCAGAACATCCCCTCTGTTTCTTCCTCCCATCCTACACCTCTTCCTAACTCTCCTCCTGCCTTCCTTGACTCTTTTTCCACTGTCTCAGAGGAGGATGTGTCGCTGTTGATCGCCTCTTCTCCCTCTACCACTTGCCCTCTTGACCCCATTCCCTCCCATCTCCTAAAATCTCTTGCTCCTACTATAATCCCTACGCTCACACACATTTTTAACTCCTCCCTCTGCTGGAACCTTTCCATCCTCCTTCAAACATGCAACAGTCATACCATTACTCAAAAACACCAAGCTTGACCCTACCTGTCTTTCTAACTATCGACCTGTCTCCCTCCTGCCTTTTGCCTCTAAACTCCTTGAACATCTTGTATTCTCTCGCTTGCTCCATTTTCTCAACACCTATTCTCTCCTAGACCCTCTACAATCTGGCTTCCGCACTGCTCACTCCACGGAAACAGCCCTCACTAAAATAACTGATGACCTCCATGCTGCCAAAGACAGAGGTCACTACACTCTGCTCATATTACTCGACTTCTCTGCAGCATTTGACACCGTGGACCACCCTTTTCTCTTTCATATTCTCCATACTCTTGGTATTCGGGACAAAGCTCTATCCTGGATCTCATCCTACCTCTCCCATCATACTTTCAGTGTCTCTTCTGCTAACACCACCTCCTCCTCTATTGATCTCTCTGTGGGGGTACCCCAGGGCTCTGTCCTGGGACCTCTTCTCTTTTCTCTGTACATACTCTCTCTAGGTGACCTAATAACATCTTTTGGGTTTAAAAATCACCTCTATGCTGACGACACACAAATATACTTTTCAACACCCGACCTTACACCTGCTGTACAAACCAAAGTTTCTGAATGTCTCTCTGCTATATCATCCTGGATGGCCCTCCGTCGCCTTAAACTAAACATGGCTAAAACAGAGCTCCTCATACTTCCTCCCAAACCTGGTCCTACTACCTCCTTCCACATTACTGTTGGAACTATGATCATTCACCCAGTAGCCCAAGCACGCTGCCTAGGGGTCACACTCGACTCCTCTCTCACATTCGCCCCTCACATTCAAAACATTTCTAAAACTTGTCGCTTTTTACTCCGCAATATAACAAAGATACGCCCTTTCCTCTGTTGCTCAACTGCTAAAACTCTGACTCAGGCCCTCATTCTCTCCCGTCTTGATTAATGTAACCTCCTGCTGTCCAGCCTTCCTGCCTCTCATCTGTCTCCCCTACAATCTATCCTAAATGCTGCTGCCAGAATCACTCTACTCTTTCCTAGATCTGTCTCAGCATCTCCACTCATGAAATCCCTGTCCTGGCTTCCGATCAAATCCCGCATCTCACACTCCATTCTTCTCCTCACTTTTAAAGCTTTACACTCTTCTGCCCCTCCTTACATCTCAGCCCTAATTTCTCGCTATGCACCATCCCAACTCTTGCGTTCTGCTCAAGGATGTCTTCTTTCTACCCTCTTTGTATCTAAAGCCCTCTCCCGCCTTAAACCTTTTTCACTGACTGCCCCACACCTCTGGAATGCCCTTCCCCTCAATACCCGACTAGTACCCTCTCTATCCACCTTTAAGAGCCACCTTAAGACACACTTGCTTAAAGAAGCATATGAATAGCACTGTAGATATTATGAACACATGATACATATAGCTTGGCCCCCTGCAGACGCACTTACCAGAACTCCCTCCTACTGTCTCTGTACGTTCTCCCTACCTACCAATTAGACTGTAAGCTCCTCGGGGCAGGGACTCCTCTTCCTTAATGTTACTTTAATGTCTAAAGCACTTATTCCCATGATCTGTTATTTATATTATCTGTTATTTATTTGATTACCACATGTATTACTACTGTGAAGCGCTATGTACATTAATGGTGCTATATAAATAAAGACATACAATACAATACAATCAGTCATAATTTCCTGATTGGTTGATTAATTATAAATAACAGCTATGTGCATAATTAACATACAAATTTTATACAAATATCATAAAAGACATAACATTCACAAAGTACATATCAAACTAAGGAGAGTTGTCCCTAACATCATTAATAAATGAACAAACAAAGAAAAGAAGAAAAGTAAATAAACACATATGTAGCCCTTTTTGTAAACGCCTGCAATAAGGACTACTGTGGTGCATGTACCTGTGTCCTCAGGAGCTCTGAGCCTCCGCTATTTGGGAGCCTGGGGTCATACCTTTATTAATCGCGGTGCAGCGCCTCCACTTGCCCAGGATCCCCATGATAGAGATTTTACCCTGAGCAAGAACATCACAACAGCATTATGCAACAGCAACCTTTTATATATCATGCATAAAGAACAAATGATCTGCAGAATAAACATATAACATTACACACACACACACCGTGGCTCGGCCACACCTTATTAGGGTTAATGTCCTGTACATAGGTGGCTCTGCCACTCTCCCTAGGAGTATGTCTTATAACCAGTATAGGTATGGTACCATAGGATTTGCACAGTGGGCCCCAATTAGTTAGTGGGAGGCGGGATCAGCGCCTGGTGACCGGTGTAGGTGCACTTATAAAAGATGATACCTCCCGGTCACTGCGATGACCATCACACTCCACGCAGGGTCCTAGCGTTGCTCCAGCCTTTCGCCGTCACTCCTTGCTGCAACGCCGTCTGTATCCAATCCAAGATGGCGGCCGCAGCTCCGCAGCCAAATCACACTAATGGGAAATGTCCCTACCAACTAAGGCCGTCCTTATAAAACAGCACCCTACGATGACAGGGGAATACTCCTCGGGCCGGGGGAATACCTTTCACCTAAGCGGACGGGTCACTGACCCTCCGCTCGCGCACACGAGGTTCCGCCAACCTCCTCCTTCACCTCCCTCTCTGCTCTGACCCACCGCCCACACGCATCCGGTTCCTCTATCCAGAGTCTCGCACCCGATTGGTTCTCAGCCTCAGCTGACTCTCTCGCAGTTCGGAGTTCAGAGTTCAAGCCCCCAAAGTCTCCACAGATTGGTTACCCTTCGCGCGCTTCTCTCGCGCATGCGCAGCCCACTTGTACACAGTGACCTTACTGACAGAATGACTAATATGGCGCTACCTTTGTGATTGACAGCGCGGAACCTTTAGATATATATGCACATCCTTACATTCTCCCCTCTCCAGAATCCAACGTCCCCGCTGGACTACATAACCCACATATATATCTAACTATTTACACAACCCTCTCATTCCTAGATCAGGTTACACATTCCGTTAATCAGTACCATCATAGCTTGCATCCTATGCCGAGCCCACTGCTGAGCCTCATAATGGGGTGCCCCAAATTGATCATATGCCATTCGCAGGGGAGGCTGACAGGCTCTTTGACTTCGCCGGGGTTGATTCTCCTCTGCTTCTTCTGCAGAGTATCCAGTCTCAATTTGTGCATCCATCTCTACCCTTGAGGGGTCTCCAACATGAGTACTGTCTCTTTGGGGTGTGAAACATGGACTTTGAGGGTCTAGGGGCTGACTCGCGGGAGTCAAAGGGTCAGTGTTCGGGCCAAGAGGCTCTTTACCCGTGGCTCCTTCGGGAGATGCCTCCGCGGCCGGAAGGCCCCTTTGAGAGGTTCCTTCCATTGGATCCTCAGAGGTGGCAATTTTTACAGTCTCTGGGCCATCCTCTGTGTGTTCAACCCCTCCATCTATGGGCGTGGCTGGGACTTCCAATTCATCCGTTCCTACCCGAGGTATGGGAAGCAGATGATTCCTATGCCACACTTTCACGCGGCCTTCAGAATCCTTGATCCGGTACACAGGAAGACCAGGCATTTGTGACTCCACCTCATACACACCCTCCCGCCACCGGTCTGCCAATTTATGCTTCCCAGGAACACCTAAATTGCGTAAGAGGACCGCATCTCCGGGGTGAATTTCCTTATGACGTACTTTGTGATCGTAGCGCCTTTTATTTCCCGCATTCAGTTGCGCAGTCGTCCTTTCAGCCAATTTATAGGCCAACTGTAAACTGTCCCTTAGTCGCTGGACATATCGGAAATGCGTCCTATTGGATACCCCATCGGTAGATATCCGCAGGCGCACATCCACCGGTAACCGGGCTTCTCTTCCAAACATCAAAAAATACGGGGTATACCCAGTGGACTCATGTCGGGTACAATTATACGCATGTACCAATGCCTCGACGTGTTTACTCCACTCCGTCTTTTGCGGGCTCGTCAGAGTTCCTAACATATCTAACAAAGTGCGATTGAACCGTTCAGGCAAAGCATCCCCTTCGGGGTGATACGGGGTAGTACGCGACTTGGCAATGTTCAGTAGTGTGAGCAACTCCCGTATCAGTGTACTCTCAAAGTCTCTGCCCTGATCAGAGTGAAGACGATTCGGCAACCCATAGTGAATGAAATATTTCTCCCATAGTACTCGGGCCACCGTTACGGCCTTCTGGTCTTTCGTAGGGAACGCTTGGGCATACCTAGTGTAGTGGTCAGTGATCACTAGAACATTACTAACTCCCCGATTGTCGGGCTCGATACAGAGAAAATCCATACACACCAAATCCATTGGACCCGAGCTTTTCAAATGTGCCATAGGAGCCGCCCTGGTGGGCAGTGTCTTTCTTTGTAAACAGCGATTACACCTCCGACAATGTTGCTCCACGGACTCCCTCATTCTCGGCCAATAGAACCTATCCTGTAGTAGCCCAAATGTCTTGTCAATGCCCAGGTGACCATGGTCATCATGAAGGGCCCGGAGGACTAGGGTTCTCAAACGTTCCGGCAAAAACAGCTGACGCCGATCGGCATGGTTGTGATAAGGTATCACCCGATATAACAAACAATTGTCCATTTCGAACTTCCCAAACTCATTTGACAGGAGTTTCACCAAGTCTTTGGGGGCTCGCTTCAGTATAGAAGGGTTATCTTGTTGTACCGCTTGACGTGCTAGCTCCACTATGGGGTCTTGTGTTTGATAATGCACTAGATCCCTCCACGAGATGATATTATCGTCAGTGATACTCATCCCTTCTCGACCCTGATAGGCCCGAGGAATAGCCCGCGAATGGCATCCCAACGAGTCAACGACCCGTAATTCCGAGAACGCCACGTGGTCGTCGACTACCGCAGCCACAGAGCAGAGGGCACGAATCCCGGGACCCGGTATCTCTTCCCAAACTTCCTCATCAGGGGTGGATTGAAGGCCAGGTCGACGAGACAGGGCGTCGGCACCTATGTTGGTGGGTCCGGGTTTGTATTTGAGGTTGAACCTGTAATTGGCTAGAGCAGCTAACCACCGATGTCCTGTGGCGTCCAATTTGGCAGACGTATTGATATAGGTCATGGGATTGTTATCCGTGCGTACTTCGAACTGTACCCCATATAGGTAGTCATGCAGCTTATCTACCACAGCCCATTTTAGCGCCAAGAATTCCAGTTTATGGACCGGGTAATTCTGCTCGCTAGGGGTTAAGCTTCGGCTCGCATAGGCCACCGGACGCAGCCCGGTCTCATACTTCTGATGCAAAACCGCTCCTAATCCGCTAAGGCTAGCATCGACATGTAGAACATAGTCTCTGTCGGGGTCCGCGTAGGCCAAGACGGGAGCCCGAGTGAGGCTGGTCTTTAAGTTCTTGAAGGCCTGTTCACATTCTGGAGTCCATGTCTTCCCAAAGGGTGTCTGCGCCGAGATTCCTTTTCTCCCGGTTTCTCCCGGATACACCTTTAGAAGATCATTCAGTCGCTTGGCCTTGCTGGAATAGCTCTCTACGAACCGCCGATAATAGCCACAAAACCCCAAGAAGGACCGCAACTCTTGAACATTTTGAGGTCTAGGCCAATTCACAACCGCCTCTATCTTCCCTGGGTCGGTGGATACCCCATCAGCCGATACAATATGGCCCACATACGTCACGGAGGACCGACAGAATTTGCATTTGTCCAGCGACAGTTTGAGACCCTCCCCCTGAAGTCTATCCAGCACCTTCATCAGTCTCTCGGAGTGCTCCTCTAGAGTCCGCCCGAACACGATAATGTCGTCCAGGTACACTAAGCACTCTCGCGGGTTAAGATCTCCGAGGGTTTTTTCCATTAGTCTCTGGAACGTGGCCGGGGCACCGCAGATCCCTTGCGGCATGCGGGTAAATTGGTAAAACCCTAATGGACAGATGAAGGCCGTTTTTTCTTGGTCTTCCTGGCCCATGGGCACTTGATAATATCCGGACCTGAGGTCGAGCACACTGAACCATTTGCTTCCCGTCAGAGCGTTCAGGAGGTCCTCGATTCAGGGCAGTGTGTACTGATCGGGAATAGTACGGGTATTCAGAGTTCTGTAATCCACACATAAACGGACCGTCCCGTTCTTCTTGCGGACTACCACAATGGGTGAGGCGTAAGGGCTCCGAGATTCCTGCACGATGCCAGCCGTTTTCATCTCGTCGATTAATCCCCTCACTTCGTCAACATCCCTGGGGGCAAGCCGGCGGGAGCGCTCCCGGAAGGGGGTAGCGTCGCTCATTCGGATGGTATGGTGGGCGCTGCGACTGCAACCCACGTCCATATCACCAGTGGAGAACACACTCCTTCGGTTGTGTAGCTCGTTCCGCAGCCTCTTCCTCCACACATCCGGGAGTGGCGAGTCGCCGAAGTCAAATTCCAACACTGACTCGACGGTAGTAGGTGGGCACCTAGAGGGTCCCGTCGAAACCTTCTCCTCAGGAGTTACAGGGTATATCCTTCCCAGCGTCTGCCGCCTGTCGATAGTCATGGGGTACGGGGATATATTCTGCACGTACACCCAGGTGCGCCTCGGAATCTTCCCGGGCCATTTCTTGACAGAGGCTAGTACTTTGTATCCCAAGCGTTGTTCGTCCTGGGCCATACTTTCCACGGTGAAGAGTTGATCCTCCAACCGTCGTCGGGGGTAGTGACAAGCGGCGACCATCATTCGTCCTTCCCCCGGGGGAATTTGAGTCAGTCCCCATTCTTGACTGTAAAGGACGCCATACTCTTCTTCAGCCGCAATTCTACCGCAGACCTCTTGGAGGGCGGGACAGGCCGCTAAGGCCAGCAGTGGGGCTTCTCCCGCTTCTTGCAAAAACTGGCGAAACACCGCGCGCACAATGTCAGCGTTGGTCCCCAAGATGATTGGGGCGCTGGGGTGGTCCTGAGGTTCGGGGCACACTAAGGCCTCCACCTCCATGGGGTGATGTTTACCAGTATTCAGCTGGAGAATATCTAACTGCACCTTTACTACTCCGTCTATGGGGTAATCTTCATGACTCAATCCCCGTAGTCGCAGGGCATCCGCAGATAACAACGGCAGTCGGTGGAGATGTTGGTCGTAGAAGGGCCGGTACACGATGGTTACTTGAGAACCCGTATCCAACAATGCGGCGGCGTAGATGCCTTCGATAACTACGCGAACAATGGAAGCGGGGCCAATTCGGGAGCTCTGAGGGGGCGGCAACACCTTTTCATCCTCCAGGGGTTGGCACGGCATCGATTGCGCCGGTCGGGACGACGTCCTCCGCGAGGTGGGGCAGTGGGCCCGTAAATGTCCCATCTTTCCACATGCGTAACACTGCATTTGACTGAGGTAAGCTTCGTCTCTCCTGGTTGGGGGACTTCGCCCAGTCGGGGGACGAGGTCTGGGTGTCACTGGGATAGGGACATCCTCGGAATCGGGATCCCCAGGTTCGGGCACGTCGGGCTTTGGGTCCACTTTCTTGACTTCTTTACCCCCAGGCGGTGGCTTCTTTCCAGTGGCTAAGTCGCGCCCTAACAACACCATCTCGTGCGCTTGGACCCGATCCATTAGGTCGTGAAACGACAGGGCTTGTCCGGGCGTTAGGCAGCTACTGACCCGCACCGACACGGGGTGTAGGGGTAGGAGGCCTCTCAGCAACTGAGTGGTACGTAGTCCGTTGGCTTCTTTCCTCGGCAACACGCCTTTCCTCACCATATTCCAAAGATCCAGGTGTAGTCGCCTGAGAAAATCGGATACCATTTCCCCTTCCTTCTGGGCTAACGCATGAAATTTTGACATCAAAGTGTACATATCCACCGGAGCTCCATACGCCTTGGTTAGGCAGTAGATGAGATCCGCTGCATCAGCTTCCGGGTTGTCATCACGGTAGTAGTGCACCATGTGGGACGCGGGGGGTCGTAGGCACTCGACGATGCGCTGTCGGCGGACCGCGTCCGTGCAGGTCCATTCAGGCAGTACCTGTTCGGTATGATCCAACCAGTCCTCTATCCCTACTTCCCCTTGGGGCGTGGGTTTCTCACCGGAGAAGGCCTTTAACTTCCTGTACTGGAGCGACTGGGTGGTATTGTGGATAGCGGCGGCTAGTGCGGGAAAAGAGGTGTCTCCCGGTAAGCTATCCCCAACGGCAGGGTGAGCGTCCAATCTTGATAGGCTAAGTCGGTTGAGGCCAGCCCGCAGGCCGGACGGGGTAGATGAGGAGCCTAGGTTCAGGGCTGCGGGCCAGCGAGGGTGCAGGCCACGGTCAGGGGAGTGGTCTGGGCCTCCCGTCGCGGCGCCAACGGTGGGGGTATACTCTCTCCGGGGGGTGGAAGTGGCCAGGGGCACAGGGGTGTCTGCCTGGACTATGGGACAGCGCACGCCCGGGGCCTCGGGCAGCAGCAGTATACGGGGCAAAGCCTCGGGGCATATATCTTGTTCAGTGGCATACAAGATCCGGCGCCAGGTCTGGTCGCGGTCATAAAAATGGTCTTGTACTTGTGCATTGTCCAGGAGAGGGAGCTTTCGGACCTGCTCGGTCACGGTGCCTAACGAGATCATGGCGGGGACATGGCCCAGCGCGAAAACACGGTTCAAGGGAATCCCGCGCCGTTGGGCCCACTTGCGCACCTCGAGCGCCGAGGGCACCAACATGATGTGGTTGGTTGCACAATAGAGACAAAAAAAATGTGGGGGGCACCCCAGGTCTAAGATCTCAGCAGCGCCTCCAAATGTAGCCCTTTTTGTAAACGCCTGCAATAAGGACTACTGTGGTGCATGTACCTGTGTCCTCAGGAGCTCTGAGCCTCCGCTATTTGGGAGCCTGGGGTCATACCTTTATGAATCGCGGTGCAGCGCCTCCACTTGCCCAGGATCCCCATGATAGAGATTTTACCCTGAGCAAGAACATCACAACAGCATTATGCAACAGCAACCTTTTATATATCATGCATAAAGAACAAATGATCTGCAGAATAAACATATAACATTACACACACACACCGTGGCTCGGCCACACCTTATTAGGTTTAATGTCCTGTACATAGGTGGCTCTGCCACTCTCCCTAGGAGTATGTCTTATAACCAGTATAGGTATGGTACCATAGGATTTGCACAGTGGGCCCCAATTAGTTAGTGGGAGGCGGGATCAGCGCCTGGTGACCGGTGTAGGTGCACTTATAAAAGATGATACCTCCCGGTCACTGCGATGACCATCACACTCCACGCAGGGTCCTAGCGTTGCTCCAGCCTTTCGCCGTCACTCCTTGCTGCAACGCCGTCTGTATCCAATCCAAGATGGCGGCCGCAGCTCCGCAGCCAAATCACACTAATGGGAAATGTCCCTACCAACTAAGGCCGTCCTTATAAAACAGCACCCTACGATGACAGGGGAATACTCCTCGGGCCGGGGGAATACCTTTCACCTAAGCGGACGGGTCACTGACCCTCCGCTCGCGCACACGAGGTTCCGCCAACCTCCTCCTTCACCTCCCTCTCTGCTCTGACCCACCGCCCACACGCATCCGGTTCCTCTATCCAGAGTCTCGCACCCGATTGGTTCTCAGCCTCAGCTGACTCTCTCGCAGTTCGGAGTTCAGAGTTCAAGCCCCCAAAGTCTCCACAGATTGGTTACCCTTCGCGCGCTTCTCTCGCGCATGCGCAGCCCACTTGTACACAGTGACCTTACTGACAGAATGACTAATATGGCGCTACCTTTGTGATTGACAGCGCGGAACCTTTAGATATATATGCACATCCTTACACATAAATGAACAAATACAAATCTATAATTTAGAACATCTAGAGAGGAGAGGGAGGCAAAAAACATTAGGGGAAACCCCCCAAAGAAATTAGTACAAAATAGAGGCAAAACATCACAAGCCAAAATAGGATATTATCCACAGCAAATTGTGTTTGTTATATACCAGAGGAGATGAGTGACATAGGAAGAACTCCCATGAATTACAAGCCTACAGTATACACACCAAAAAACGGCTTAGTGTTCCTAACAGATTGCATCAAAGATTATAGGCTAAAGCAGTAAAATTCAGGGCATTATTGAAAACCCTGCTCTCTGATTGGTTAAAATTCCGGGCATTATCCAATCAGCAATGCCCAGAATTTTAGCAGCTTGTAAAGTGCAGTTTTCAATGTGTTTATTTCCAGCCAATCAGTTTTCAGAACAGCTGAGACCAGGCAGGGGATTGGTTAGAATTAAGTAACAGCTCTGACACATGGGCAGGGGATTGGTCAGGACGAATCAGCCACGGGTTGACTCCTCCCCCTCCCGAGCTGATTGAGATTTTCTGAGCAGATTCAGTTGAATTGGGGGGGGGGGGGGGGGGGGGGGGAGGGTGTGCAAATAAGTAAGTGGCTGTCTGCAGTTTGTTTGTGACTGCAGTTTGTGTGTGAGTGTGTCAGTAGCAGTGTGTGTGTGCTGTGCTGTTGTGTTGTATATCTGTGTAGAGGTGCCGTGTGTGTGTATAGAGCTCCAGTGTGTGTGTGTGTGTGTGTGTGTGTGTGTGTGTGTGTGTGTGTGTGTGTGTGTGTGTGTGTGTGTGTGTCAGTGTCAGCAGCAGTGTTTATGGGTGTAGCATGTGTGTGTAGCAGCAGTTTGTGTGTGTGTGTAGAGGTGCTGTGTTGTGTGTAGCAGCAGTTTGTGTGTATTGTGTGTAGAGGTGCTGTGTTGTGTGCAGAGGTGCTGTGTACAGAGGTGCAGTGTTGTGTGTGTATGTTGTGTGTGTAGAGGTGCTGTGTTGTGTATAGAGGTGCAATGTTGTGTTTGTGGGATGTGTGTAGAGGTGCTGTGTTGTGCTGTGTTGTGTGTAGAGGTGGGGGGGGGGAGAGTGCAAAGTTTAGTAAGTGGCTGCATTTTTTATTGTGGCTGCAGTGTGTGTGTGTGTTGTGCTGTTGTATGTGTAGCAGCAGTTTGTGTGTGTAGAGCTGATGTGTGTGTGTATAGAGCTCCAGTGTGTGTGTGTGTGTGTCAGTGTCAGCAGCAGTGTTTATGGGTGTACTGTGTGTTTGAAATGGTGCTCAGAAAGGTTATGGGTGTAGCATGTGTGTGTAGCAGCAGAGTTTGTGTGTGTAGATCTGCTGTGTTGTGTGTGTGTGTAGAGCTGCTGTGTTGTGTGTGTAGAGGTGCTGTGTTGTGTGTGTACGGGTGCTGTGTTGTGAGTGTAGAGGAGGTGCTGTGTTGTGTGTCTAGAGCTCCAGTGTGTGTGTGTGTGTAGAGCTGCTGTGTGTGTAGAGGTGCTGTGTTGTGTGCGGTGTGCTGTTGTGTGTGTGTGTGTGTGTGTGTGTGTGTGTGTGTGTGTACACAGAGGGGGTGGCAGTGTGTGGATATAGGTATCTGCAGTGTAAGCGTATATAGAGGTGGTTTCATGTATTTACCATTTTATTTTAATAAAAAAATCTATTTAACTATATGTAGCCATGTGTAAAAATGGTGTACATATCTCTTTCTCATGCTGGCAGTAAACCTGGTAAGTATGCAGGGTTGCCAGCAACAATCATGGAGGTTTGCCCTCACACCCTGGTGAGGTGTCATATGTAACAAGGGAAGTGACAACATGCTCTGTGTCCACTGTTAGTGACACAGAGGTCTGTCTGTTTTCTCAGTCTATATAAGACACATCACTGCCAAAAGTTAGGGGTTGAGTCTAGGTTGAAGCCTAGTGTTAACAAGGTTTGCCTGCAGCAGTTCAAGCTGTCAGTTTCAAGTGCAAGCTGACTACACACTGTGTTCAGGGACCTGACACAGATGGTGATCTCCCTTATGGGAGAGGTGAACCAACTCTATTGAGAGAGGAGGAACCTTTGGAAGGGGAGGGTACCTCAACAAGATGAGCGGCTGAGCACGACCACGATGAGGGGCAGTCTTCCTAATCAGATGACAATAAAGATGCCCATGTTCACTACATCCCTTCTGTGTGAGTGTGGAGTCATTCTGCAGAAGGAGGTACCACATAGGAGTTCCCCATCAGATACATACCCCTGCGGCTGCAGAGATCCTGATGGAGTGGAGGCGCTGCATCGAATGTGAGTAGGACTCAGAGACACTACCTCAGACACCTATCATGCTGATATCCCCACTAACACCCAGCGGGAGACTCAGGAGTCCTATAAGCCAGCAGGTGCACCACAACATACACAGACATGTAATGGGGCCAGTAGACCACAGGGGCCAATGTGAGATTGGGTAGGGGCCAATAACCGTGACATTTTTGGAGGCGCTGCTGAGATACTGTATCAACAGGACAGGCTTTTGCTAGGCACACTAGGAAACCGGGAGAGTGTATGCTGCTAGTCAGTGCTGTGGATGTGGGACGGAGCCTAGGGGTAGCCAGAGTATGGTAATATACTTGTCTAGGACGACCTAGGATCCTGAGAGGAGTAAGTGGATCTGGAGACAGGGCTATAGCTGTTCTAGTCACCTTGAGGCAGCTAGTTGTGGGATGCCATGCACATGAGAATAGCCTGGTTAAGTTGGTCAGGAATTCTAGAGAGAACCGGCACTAGAGGTAGCCAACAGTAGGTAGACGCCTTAGTACTGCATGGGAGAGGCCAGAGTACTCTAGCCAGGAGCCAGGACACTAACCGCAGAGCACATACTGGAGGAAGGTGGACACAGCATACACTGAGAGAGTGAGCCTAGCCTGAGGTAGTGCAACATGAGTCAAACGTACATTAGATACATGTAGGTGGTGCATCATGGCATTCTTTATTGCATCGAAATGGCAGCTGCCCCACAGATAGGAGCGCCATGTGTGATAATAGAAATTACAGAATAAAGATGGTGACCGCGAGAGGTGAAGTTCCGCGCGGTGCGGAGAGTCAAAGATGGCGGCCGGCACCTTATGGAGAGAGCGCACGTGGTGTGTATACCACTGAGGAGAGAGTTGCAGAAGGGACTTTTGCAAGTATGTTATGGAGTGGCGCCAAGGCTGTGGCCGTGCCATTTTTGTCCTGTCTAGGATCCCGGGGTGCTACCCTGGAGGGCAGTGTTGAGGACATTGTGATTATGTGTGGTGCGGATGGAGAACCTGATTGCCAGACGGTGATCCCTATACAAAGATCTACCTCAGTTGCTATTGTGAATGGCCGTGCAAACCAAGATGGCGGTTCCCGCTTCCCTGGGAGACCGCGTGGGCCGAGTGCAGAGAATTCTGCAAATGCAAGGATTGCAAGAAGTTGGCCGGGATTGGCACCAAGTAAAGAACCCCACCCTGCTGGGGGTAGTGGCGCGAAAGCTGTGGCCGTGCCCTCCTGGACTGCGACAGGCTCAGAACAAGTGCTGGGTCACCCAGTGAATCTGTGGGACCCTCCCCTAATATCTACCAGGGGGAGGGGACTCTACCCTTGCCAAATGAGAATGGAGCTAGCTGAGGGAGGAGTTAAAGGAACAACCCCTGCCCTTCAGTTGTGATGAGCTGGTGAACAGGCAAGACCACTGTGCAAAGTGTCCCCTGTAACCAGCGCTGCAATCGAGAAAGAAATGGACATTTCAGCTCACCCCTACTCGTTGCCAGGTGGCTTCCTTGTGATCAAGGCGGGTGACACAGAGACTATACGATGCCTGTGTATGCAGTGCCTATTGCCGGGTGGAGTAGCCAGAACCACGGCCAGGTGCCCCCAATGTGGCATTCACTATCTGAGGGCCGTGCAGCCCTTTGTACCGAGACAGACCATGGAGGCGGAAGCGGAGACAGCCAAGCTGACGGCTGAGGCCTCGCCCAAAGTCAAGGAAGAGCAGGCTGATTCCGGAGAATGGGGATCGCTGCTAATGATAGCAACGGAGCCTAAAGGGACCGGGGCCTGTAACCGCAGTGAGAACCTGGAACCTCGCTGTTGGTCCCCTGCGGGAGTGCCACTACCTGAGTCGGAGTCTGCATCTTCGGACGAAGAGCAAGCCAGCCCAACATCGGTGGTGATGCGCCTACCGGCTGACCACTACAGCGGCGCTGTAAAAGAACCAGGCCTTACCTGCCAAGTAGCGGAGCTGAGTCCCGAGGTGCCGAGATCACCGGTGCGGAGGCAACCAGAGCGGAGCAGCCCCACGGCCGTGGTGACTTCCAGCACGGAAGGCGGAGAAGACACCATCCCGAGCCGATGGAGCGGTGAGACACACCCTTACCCTCCACAGGCGCCGGTGACGGCGAAGGAAGGCCTAGCCCAGGCCCAAGCGGAACGGAGAGAGGAACCTTCCCTTCCGGCGGCGGATGTTGTTGTGGAGGAAGAGGTTCAGGTTGGGAGCCCAACCCAAGATGGCGGCGGTGAGTCCCGCGAGATTGATGACCTCACTTCCGGTGGACACTGCGGAGCCGGATGGAAGATGGCCGCGTTCTCGCGACCGCTGTGCAGTGGTCGATTATCGGGAGCAGCCAAGAGCAAGAGTTGGCAGGCCCTGCGGAAGCCTGGGAACCAGGAGATGGGGGAACCGGAACGTCCATCTGATGGTACCGGTCAAGGTAGCGAGGAGCTGCGGGTCGTAGTCCCGCACCGGCCTATAGCTTTTCCCTATGCCCAGCCCCTGGCCCTAGTTAAAAACCCTGCCCCTGTCACCTCGTCATCTGGGTCCCAGTCGAGCCAAGGGTTGTCTGGGGAGTCACGGGACACGTCCGATGAACGGACTGGTTCGAATTTGGACTGGGGGGACTGTTTCACCTCTGACGAGGGATTGGGGAGAGAAATGTCGCTGCGAAAAATTTCATCATGTACTAGTGATAGCAATAAATTATGTGTTGTGGTACATGTAATATAATCTTTTATCTCATGTGATTCTCCAAACCCTTGGTTCAGGAGAAACTTCCTATCTTGATGTAAAAATCTGCAAGCTAAATAAATGCCACACGCAAAATTTCCCTTTTTTTTTTTGGCATCCATGTTCAGCTATTGGCTTTGGCTGGTGGTTCAAAGATGTTGCTTGGTGCTAGTATATTTTTAAAGTTGCGTGATTTACAGAAAATTATCCTTGGTTTCTCTGTAATGATTGGGCCTAATATGGGATCACTATTCATTATTCCCCAATGTTTATTTATTATTGACTTGATTTGTTTATCTTGAGAATTAAAATTGGTGATGAATGTATATGTAGCATTTCATTGAACACAAAAAAATGACCCATTGTTCTCAAAATCTTTGAACTGAGGCCTTTTTTTTTTTTTAAATATAAGAATCAGACTTGGGACCGTTATTATTTGTCTGGCTTCCTCTGCATCTCACCGGACAAATTGAAGGTTAATGGTTTTGCAAAGCCATTCAACAATGCAGAATGAACAATAAGAATAATTGTTGTTCTCAAAATCTGTGACTCCTACGCAATTTTAATTTAGTCTGCTAATACAAATATACTCTGAAGTTGCACCAGATGGCGAGCGTGAGCTTTCCCAAGAGTTATAGTACAGAATAAAAGACCTAAACTGGAGGTCTGACAAACAAAATGTATGTGCGGGCTAAAATATGACTAATGTGTGCACTCAGTTATCATTCCAGTTGTAGTGTTTGTTAGATATTTTTTTACACAGACCAGTGCTTTCATGCTAAACATAGTTGTTCCTTTTTAGGGGGGGGGGGGGGAAACCTTTAACAGTGGATGCCAAATTCTGCAAAATGATTTCAGCACATGCCCAGTGCATCAGCACAGAACATATATAAAGGCAACTACCAACTAACGTCTAAGTATGGAATCAACAAGAATGGCATGTTCATGACAAAGCTTTCCCAACAGAACAAGCTGTTGTGACTTTCTATTACAATGTATATTGTATATTACATATTGAGATTCATGCTCTCTTTCCTTGGTGAAAGTCAGGTATGGGCAGACACAGGAGAGGAGATATTTCGAGATAAGGAAAATGTGTCCCACCCTGTCTGCCCATTTTACCAGCTGTGAAACCTCAAACTCCATTTGATCCCTGGCATTTTCCTATTTGGGTTACCTTTGTGCCCAGTGTGACCAACTATCCCGATTTATGAGGGACAGTCCCTGATTATAGCAAAGACAAGAGGATAATTTTTTCTCCCGACTCTCTGAATACAATCCCCTCTTCTCAATGCACGTCAATGCAAGATTCAAACATCCCCCACATTTCTCAGGTCAAATCTCCCTGCCAAACGCTTGCAAATGTTAAATGTTGTCCAGTATGCTTAGGTCTGTTCTTTGCAGAGCTAATTAATTTACTGTATTAGGCTCCTCCACTCTTACTGCGAAGCTATTTCATAGATCAAATATTCTTTTTAGTAAGGTATTGCTTCCCTACACCTCCCCCCCCCCCCCCCAAGCGTTCCATTCTCTAGCTTCAGAATATGACATCGTCTCTGAAAATGCTTCCATACTGTATACAGTTGATACCCTTGGTGTGTGTGAAAGATATTCATGTTAAGGCCATTGAGTTTTTCCTTATTCTGTGGCCTAAGGCTAAGGTTACTATCTCCTTTGTGTGCATGGAATTCAAACCCTGATTGTATTCCCATTGGCTATTGTTTACCTAAATAATCAACCTCTCTTTAAGTGACAATCGCTGAAAAGAGATAACGCGGCATGTACAGTACCTATGTAAAATCCATTTTAAAAACAGCACGCTTTAATTAAAATATTCAATAATATACTCAGGTAATTTTATAAAAACAGAGTTTCAGGAGATTAATAATAATAATTAGATAATGTAATTGCTGTAATGACAGCTGCATGCAAAGTATCATTAACACGACAGCACCTATGTTTAAATCTAGCCTTATTCCATATCGAGATGCAACAAACAAACGACACTCTCACTTCGATTAGAGATGTGCAAACTTTTTGTGCAAGCTTGTGGCTTTATCAAAATTTACACAAGCAGTTTGCCTCAAAAAAAGACATTGGGGCCTATTCACAAAGCGGTGATAAATGCCATTATAGCGCGCTACTGCCTGATCTGCTATTCACAAAGCAGTGATAACAGTGCAGTATCGTGCTACAATGTCTTTTTTAGTAACACGGTTACTTGTATTTTTCATTGTATTTTTGCTGCCAACGGAGGACAAGAATGGGGATGAGGATGAGGACGGCCTTCATCCTGGCAGGGTGGCAGGGGTGAATGCACGTTTTATTTACTTTATGCTGCTGGTTTATGTTTTATTTTAAATGGGCAAATGTACTATAATCCATATTTGGATAATAGTAATTTTGCCCATTACTGTGCTGTATGTATTGGGGGGAGGTGGGGTGTATTTATTTGAATGTATTGCACTTTTTTTTATACACAGGATTGATACCGCAGGCCAGTGGGGACCCACAGAGACCACCCTGTGGCCCCCGGAGACCCGCGAGGACCACCCAAGGACCATTGGAACCCTTTGGGGCCCCTGGACATCAAAATGGACCAAAAGGGGACCACCGGACGGCCCCCAGAAAACACCCGAGGAACCCTGCTGGCCTCTGGTATCAATTCTGTGCAGAAAAAATAAAAAATGCTTTTATGTGGGATTACAGGGGGTGGGTGGGTTCTGTTTTGGTGGGTAGTAGATATTGTAATCTGTATTGGTGGCAGAGGGGGTGAGTGAAGGGCCAAGTACCTCCTTCACGCACCCCCTCTGCCCCCAATAAACCTCCTATTGTGCCATAAGCCCTTCATTGCCTTATCGACTATCCGCTAAGGTAATGAAGCTGCTTTAATGTAATTTTTACTAATAGTTTTCAGGAACAGGAGGTCTCCTGAGCTGAACCGCTTTGATTTCTGCCTCAGGGACCTTCGCGAGTTACAGGCCCTAGTATGGGGCATCGGGTGCCGGTACCACCACCATTTTTAAATTGTCCGTGTCACGTGATCGGGAGATTTAAATACTGGAGGAGATATTACTGCTACTTTAATATTTATACACATGTATATAGTATATAATCCCTGTCATTCAACAAGGAAGTTTGTATCATCTGTTCTATATTATGGGTTACATTATTTCGATTCAATGTCATATCCACTTTGTTACATTGTGTCATTTAGTCCTTAGACTTTATAATGTAGCAAGTACTTGTCATTATTTATAAGTATTTATTTATGTTTATTTTTTGCATCAGTCAAAGAATATCTAATGTACAGCTACACAGATTAGTTTCAGTACATTCATATTGACATTATTTATGTTAGTTCATCAAGGGTAGGATTCATCATACAGAGGGGTTTTAATACATAAGTTAACAATGTATGTTCATCTGCTAACTTAATATTGTTTTTAGTAACTATGATGACTATGAATATTCCTACATCTAGGTGTATATCATAGTCAAATGGTTAAAGCTATGTGATTAGTCAAATAAGCACCCGTTCCATTGCCATACCATCAAATGGAGCTTCACTTCTCTCATATTCACCAGTTTTCAATTGGATATTGATTTGCTTTGCGAGCAGGAAGCAGTGGTTCAGGTGGTGAGGGACTACATAATTATCACCAGATAGTTAGTGCCTTTACTCTTTTACAAAGCACAGCAGCAGGTGTGAAATGCGTTAAAGTGTTTCCACCCTCCTTTTTTAAGTGCTAATAAAATTTTTGTACTCAGTACTTGCAGTCCAGTCCGGGAGTTTTTCGTGCTGTGCACTGCCATTCAGCCTTTCGTTTGCTACTTCTCATGCGCCTGGAGTATGCCCATGGATTCATTATACAGCAAGGGCAGAGTGAGAACTTTTATCTTTTCTACATGTTATGTGATTTTTCATTTGACCTCACCACACCATTGGAGGATGGAGCCATGCATAGACCCTTGTAAGGGTTGGGACTTTCATTCATAGTGGGATCATTACGTGATCTAGGAAGTAGGGGGTATCCAAAATAAATCACTGCCGGGATGGATGCACGCGACTGAGCAGGTCTTACCCTCCTCCCCAAACAATGTACACCGGAGACGAAGTAGCTTTGTGAGTATATACTCCTATTCACGTGAAGCCACGGATAATTTGGAAGCCTGCCAGAGAGGCGTAAGTGCATATTCTATTATTTTAAAACTTTATACTGATAAAGAACCCATACTCTCTACACTATTTGTGGATCTTTGTTTCCTCTATATCACTGAGGTATCATCTGCAAAGCAAAAGAAGGGGATCTTTACCTTCCCCAACCCAATGTGAAAATGCTGTTTCCTTAGGGAAAGAATGTGAGTGCATTAATCCCATTTACACCTCATCTCATCTTTATCTGGAAGATTTCACACTACGGTATTTCCCCTTCCTTGTTACTTCTATTTTTCCAGTTTTTGGAAGTCACGCTAACCCTACTTTGCAGACAACTTTACATATAGAAGAACAGTTCTATACAGGGTTTTTGAGCTGTGTTTCTATCTCATCATATTGTTTATCATGTTTTTGTATTTATTTCACTCATCACTACTCACGTTGTTTGATTTATATCACTGGTGCAATAGAGCATCCTTTAACACATTTTTCTTTGTACTCATAGGTAAGGCAAAAATACTTAGCTTGAGAGGCAGGGGGAACAGAAGCATGGACTGTTCAGGAAAAGAGTTGCAAGAGTAGCAACGCAAGAAGTGTTGCACTTCCTGATCTTAAAAAGGCCCCAACCCGGAAGTGGAAGTCTACGTTGCAATGCCTCTGGGAGTTTATTCTTGTTAGGAATCTGATTTCTCAGCGCCGTCTGTGCAACACACAGATTACCCTCAGGGAGACTCAGGTCGCGCAGCGCAACCTCCACTTACCTGCCTCCACGGGCCGTCAGCTCCTCCGTCCCGCGCGCACATGTGTGTCCACCTCCAATGCTGGTCGTGTGCACACGCAGCTTACAGAGCGCACGCCCAGCATCCACTCTTCTACTTCCACTCCTGCTGTGAGGCTCCGTCCCCGTACACCGCACGGGTGTAATCAGAGTGCTACCAGTGCTCACCTGGGTTGTATCAGCCACAACAATCCAGAGTGGCTCCCTGCAGTCCTTCTGACCCGCCTCCATCCCTGAATGGTCAGCCCAGCCTTATCTAGCATCTCTGAGCTCTCATTCATCGCTCAACATAGTCTCTGTATTGAAGTGTTTGGTGTACTCTCGGTTACTACAGGTTGACACCGCTCGTACGACTACCCCCTTTGGCTCTCGACTTCGGCTCTCCTTGGACTACGTATACTCTGGCATCCCACGATCACGGCTTGGACTTCAACCTTCCTCATCTCTCCGCTCCCTGACCTCAGCAAGGCAATCACTATTCTACTCCTATACCCGGTACCGGCTACGTTACTTACATCTGGCCTGGCAACGCTTAATACCACACTCTGGACACACTCCCTTTGCTGCGGGTGCGTGTATTCCTACCTCCCCCTTCAGCACAGGGGACGGGTCTGGTCTGCCTCTCCAGCCTGGTGGATAATTGCAACAATGCATCCTATGCATTTCCACGAGGACAGAACTACATTTTTTCCAGGCTCACATGAACCGGATTGACATGCACTCTATGTAGTGCCACCATTTACAGGGGCAAGGAAGGGGTCCACTGCTCAGCAAACCCTCCTCCATTATAATAGTGCAGTGATTCCCAACCTTTTTTGTTTGGAGGAACCCTTGAAGTATTTAGAAAAGATTGGGGAACCCCTATCTGGCTGACACAAATTAGGCTGTGCTTATAGTGCTGGCGACGTTGCATCAAAACAAATGTATTAACGCCGTTGCGTGCGCTTATAGTAGGAGCAACAGGATGGTGCGACGGCTTGGTCGCGATCGCTGGAAGTCACTTTAATAAATTTTTCCAGCAACCACAGCATGATGTCAGCATCACCATGTAAGGGATCTGGGGACACGCGCCTCTCAGCGGGTCCCCGTCACCCCGGCTCTAGTGCGGCTGCTCGTTCCAGACCCCCTCCCCGTCGGCTCCTTACCTCCTCCCGTCGGATGCCATGCGCTCCTCCGCGGCGCACGCCGCATCCTCCCTCACGAGGCCGGGGCGCGCGCATGGGAACCTTACAGGGCGCGCGCGCACCCGATCCTCTTGGCCATCCTCCCGCACTGCTGGCTCCGCCCCCCATCGGCTGCAGGCTATCTCCACCACTAACCTGGCTGACTCCCACTCTGACACCTGAACCTATCCCTGGGCTTTCTCAGACAGGCCTCCGCTCCACCTCTTGCTACCATTGGTCCTCCTGCATATACAACCCCAGTCTGCCCTCTCCTTCCTCGCTCTGCATAGTTCTTCTGTGACTCCTGTGTGCGGTTGTCTATGCCTGGCTCTGTTCTGTGTTTCAGCTCCCTGCTGGATACCTTTGGATTTGATTTTGGCTCTCGTTTGACTTCGTGTACCTCGCTACACCTGGACTCGGCTTTGGACCTCACTATGCTGCTCTCTCCTGCCCCTGACCTACGGCTCTTGGATATTGACCCTTGGACTTCTGGCACCCCGGACGCAGCAAGTATCAGGCTAACCCTTTCTCACCAGGCCCGGCAACGCATCTTACCACACTCCGGGCACGCCCTCACTGCTGTGGGTGCGTGTTATACCCTTACCCACCTCAGTACTGGGGACTGGCCAGGTCTGCGGGCATTCAGGCGTTACACACCGGCACTATAAGCGCAGCCTTAGGTTAATTTCATGCCCCACGAGCCCCCTCTATTTCCCAACCTCTACCCATGTATTTCTCTCCATCTCACTCACTCTTCCCCCTCCCGCCTCGCATGTATTTATCTCCCGTGCGTCTCACGCTTTCTCCCTCTTTTCCTCAATCACTCCCCCCTCTCTCCTCTCACTCACCCCTACCTTCCGTCAATTACCCCACTCACTCAATCCCCCCACAAAATACATACCAAAAAACCCCACCCCCTAAATACATGTAACCCCATCACACAATACATAATAAAAATACCCGCCCCACCAATACATATTAAAAATGCCCCTGCCAATACATATTAAAAAGACCCCCGCCGCCATAATACATTTTAAAAAGACTCCCACTGCCTCAATACATTTTAAAAAGACCACCACCACCTCAATACATTTTTTTTTTAAATCGGGCCGTACAGGTAAAATCATCATAATCATCATGATATCTCCCCCAGCACCCCTCATCATCATTCTCATATATCTCCCCCTGCACCCTTCATCATCCTCATATCTCCCCCAGCACCCTTCATCATCACCTTCATATATCCCCCCCTGTATCTCACATCACCCTCATATACCCACCCCCTGCATCTCACATCACCCTCATATACCCACCTACTACATCTCACATAACCCTCATATCACAGCCCTCCTGCATCTCCCATCTCCCTCATATCATCCCCCCTGCATCTCCCATCTCCCTCATATCATCCCCCCTGCATCTCCCATCTCCCTCATATCACCACCCCCACTTGCATCTCCCATCTCCCTCATATCACACCCCTGCATCTCCCATCTCCCTCATATCACCCGCCCCCCACCTGCATCTCCCATCTCCCTCATATCACACCCCTTGCTTCTCCCATCTCCCTCATATCACCCCACCTGCATCTCCCATTTCCCTCATATCACCCCCCTGCATCTCCCATCTCCCTCATAGCACCCCCTGCATCTCCCATCTCACTGTGGTCTTCCTCTAAACAGGCCACACGGTCATCACCACCACCACCACCACTAACACTTAGGAGCACCACCAGAACTCAGAGCTGTAGGCCTAAGGTCACTCAGACGTACAGTTGTCCACCTGAACTAGTGCTGTCTCTACATTTATCATCATCTCAACCACCACCAGTAGTACGAGCACCATCACAGCTGCTTTAATGTAATTTTTATTAATGGTGTGCGGGAGCAGGGGGTCTCCTGAGATGAACCGCATTGATTTCTGCCGGTATCTCCTTCATTATTGAAATCCCCTGGTCGCGTGACGTGAATGATTTAAAAATGGCAGCGATACCGGCACCCGATTCCCCATACCAGGGCCTGTAACTCGGGAAGCTGGGGGTCCTGGAGGCATAAATCAAAGCGCTTCAGCTCAGGAGACCCCCTGTTCCTGCACATTATTAATAAAAATTACATTAAAGCAGCTTCACTACCTTAGCGGATAGCCACTAAGGCAATGAAGGGGTTAGGTCACAATAGTAGGATTATTGAGGGTAGATGGGGTGAGTGAAGTGGGTACATGGCCCTTCACTCACCCCCTCTGTCCCCAATAAACATTACAATATGTACTAACCACCAATTCACAACCCACCCCGTGACCCCACATAAAATCATTTAAAAAATTTCTGCACAGGATTGATGCCAGAGGCCGGCGGGGGTCCCCGTCTGGTCCTCGCGAGTGTCCGTGGACCTCCAGGTAGTCCCCGCAGATGTCCAGGGGCCCTACAGGGGTCCCAGGGTCCCAGCGGGTGTCTGTGGGCCCTCGGGTGGTCGCCGTGGGTGTCCAGAGGTCCTCAGATGGTCCCCATGGTGTCTGGGGGCCCTCGGGTGGTCCCAGTGGGTCCCTGCTACCAATCATGTGCCCAAATTTTTTTTCCCGATACATTTAAATAAATACCCCCCCCCCTCACACACACACACACACAACACGTACAGTACTGTAATGGGCAAAATAACTATTATCCAGATATGGATAACAGCTCATTTGCCCATTATTAAAATAAAGTAAAACAACCTTTCTACCTACCCCTGCCATCATGAAGGGCGTTCTCATCAGTAAACTGCAGGTCCATGTTCTCTTATGCCAGCATCAATACATGAAAAATACAATTTAATGACCCCTAACCCCTTAATCACCTTAGTGGTTAATAACTACTATAGTAATTAAGGGGTTAACCCACCTTCCCCCTCTACCCACCCAGGAGCCTAACCACCCACCCTGGGACCACTATTCCCACCCATTGATTGGCATAGTGGTACACCATACCCATATAATATGGGCATGATAAGCCACTATAGCAGTCAATGGTCATCCTAATAAAAAAAGCACGAAGGCCAAAAATACACAATAATAAAAAGATATATACAAGCACCTAAACACCCCGATTCAATAAATAAACGCACTAGCCAACAAATTCAATAAATAAAAGCAATAGGAATCTGTGACCTCATCAGTTGTGTGTCCCTATTGGATACTGCCTTGTTATCCTAACCATCTGTCTGCAGACAGAGCAGGAATAAGAGAGACCATTGGCTGGTCAGGTCTCCTCCAGTTCCTTCCACGGCAGAGGAATTAAGATGGTTAGGATGACAAGGCAGTATCCAATAGGTACACACAGCTGATGAGGTCGCAGATTCCTATTGGTCCAAGATTTAGCAGACTTCGTTTCCCTTGGTGGGAGGTTTAAATGACGTAACTTCAGCGAGAGACTTTGGAGATGTCTTCGGCTTAGTGCTATATGCACAGTGCAACATTGGGACTTGTAGCCACGACGCATGCGCAAATCACGTCATCTGACTGCGACGTACACAGCGGGTCTGCGATCATAGCAGCAGGACACGTGACAGCGGCGTCTGAGGTCTGAAAGTGACTTGTGAAATTCCTCCCCTGTATTCTACTACGGAGGAATAACTGCAGCTGTTGCTGCCAAATGCTGGTTTTCTTCCACCTTTTCATGAGTAGGATTCCGGTTTTAACCCCCCGGAAGAGATCACCATAGCCAGTGTTATTCTTATATATATGTTTTAAGGATTTTGTGTATTATAACTATATTCATTAAATGTCACCAGTTTATTTGTAGCTATTCTGTTTTCTATGTTATTATTATTATTTTTTGTTAGTATATGTTTGTGTTTCTTATTTAGTGTTGCACTATGACATTCTCTTTCTTTTATCCCCACATGTCATGAGACATCTATCAAGATCCTTTTGAGTATGTCTGGATAGTAAGGGCTAGACTGTCATTGGGTCAGTGATCACTTAGGTGATTTAAGTTTTGTATCTAGGCGCCGATATACTGTGTTGTGTTGTACTATTGGGAGTGATCTGTATCGATCACATTTATCAGGCTGCCTAGCCCTGTATTTAAGGTTTTTTGTAATCACTTTTAATAATTCATTTTACTAAATAAGTTTAAGCATTAGCGCTTTTATACACATTTTTCTTTTTCCAGGGTTAAGTAGAAAGGTTTATTTACTATATTTATGCTGCTGGCTAATGTTTAATTTAATAATGGGTAAATTAGCTATTATCCATATCTGGATAATAGTTATTTTGCCCATTACAGTACTGTATGTGTTGGGGGGGGAGGAGTGAATTTATTTCAATGTATTGGAAAAAAATTTGAACACAGGATTGGTAGCAGGATCTGCTGGGACCACCCGAGGGTCCCCAGACACCTGCGGGAACCACCTGAGGACCCCTGGACACCCCCAGGGACACCTAATGGCCCCCAGATACCCGCATGGACCACCTAAGGACCCATAGACACCCACAGGGACACTTGAGGGCCCCCAGACACCCGCAGAGACCACCTAAGGACCCCTGGACACCCACAGGGACACCCGAGGGCCCACAGACACCCACGGGGATCAGCTGAGGACCTCCGGGGACCACCCGAGGGCCCACAGACACCCACAGGGACCACCTGAGGACCCCCGGACACCTGTGAGGACAACCCGAGGGCCCACAGACAGACGCTGGGACCACCTGAGCCAAGTACCTGCTTCACTCAACCCCTCTGACCCTAATAAAGCTGCTGTTGTTCCTTAACCCCTTCATTGCCTTAGCGGTTAGCCAATAAAGTAATGAAATTGCCTGTAAATGCATTTTTATTGCATGGGATTTTTGCCGGGGCTTCCAGTGCTGATATTAATGGGTATCAGCTCGAGAGACTCCCGGCATCAATCCGATGCAGGAAAAATGCATTTTTTTTCTGTCCCCTCTCGCCGCTTCTCGGTAGCTTCTCACCACCTTCAGGGAAGTGTCCTCAAAGTAATCTCAAACAAACAAACATGTAAGACAACAACATGAACGAGAAAAAAAAAGGAGAAAAGATCATAGTGCAACAAATAACAAATCACTGATATAAAGTAAGCTGTAATAGACAGCAATTTAATAAAATAATTAAATATTATAAAACAACAAACATATGTTAGTTGGGCAAAAACCACTATTTAAAGTGATGGCATCCAATGGGGCTAAAATTGAAACCCTACTTACAGCAAAGCCAATAAATATAAACCTGTAGCTCAAAACCACTGAACGCTCCGGTGCCTGGAGGGAAGATGATACCGCTCGATCGCCTGTAAATCCTGCACAGTTAGGAAGCCCAGACGCTGAGGCTCCACGCCGCCAGCCACCACACCTGTCTTCAACGCTGATGAGCTCTGGGATAGGAAGCCGCCCAGGCTCAGTGCCGCCGAAGGACTCCCAGGGATAGTCACGCAGACCAGAAGGTCTCGCGATATACGCTGACGTCACCACTGGTAGCCAGGACTTAAGTCTCTTGTTATGAGTAATCCTATGAATGTTTTCTTTGTGTACTGTTCCTTTAAGAACGGGTGTTTTATGTTTATATATATTTATTTTTTATTTTTATTTTTATTCTCATTTGTTTGTATATATATTTCTTATTTCCATTTATTGTAAGGTTTGTGTATGTTATCATCACTGATATTAGTCTGCTTATTGTGAGTGTATTTTAATATTGTGTTTTAAGCTAATTAGCTAATTTGTGTTTCAGTATAAATGTACTGCCACTTGTCTATTTCCCATCATGCCCCTGACGAAGTGACTGACGTCACGAAACGCGTAGGGTGGACTTTTTTCTCTGGCAGAGACACTTTGGCTTCCCCCCTGATAGCCCGTTCCTCCTTTGCCCGTGGCTTTGGCTGTCTGAGCCCCTAGCAGTTGCGTGTGCCCTTCCCACATCCTGGCTACCAGTGGTGACGTCAGCGTATATCGCGAGACCTTCTGGTCTGCGTGACTATCCCTGGGAGTCCTTCGGCGGCACTGAGCCTGGGCGGCTTCCTATCCCAGAGCTCATCAGCGTTGAAGACAGGTGTGGTGGCTGGCGGCGTGGAGCCTCAGCGTCTGGGCTTCCTAACTGTGCAGGATTTACAGGCGATCGAGCGGTATCATCTTCCCTCCAGGCACCGGAGCGTTCAGTGGTTTTGAGCTACAGGTTTATATTTATTGGCTTTGCTGTAAGTAGGGTTTCAATTTTAGCCCCATTGGATGCCATCACTTTAAATAGTGGTTTTTGCCCAACTAACATATGTTTGTTGTTTTATAATATTTAATTCTTTTATTAAATTGCTGTCTATTACAGCTTACTTTATATCAGTGATTTGTTATTTGTTGCACTATGATCTTTTCTCCTTTTTTTTTCTCGTTCATGTTGTTGTCTTACATGTTTGTTTGTTTGAGATTACTTTGAGGACACTTCCCTGGAATTCATCCCAGCCGTCTAGATTGGACTATATTTGGTCAGAACTTTATTTCTTTAAGGCGCCGGTTTATCTGCTTTCACTGTGTTTTTTGGTTTGTGTCACCTATTTTTTTCCAGACTGCCTTCACCTTAATATTAGGGGTTTAATAATTATTAGTTGTCTAGTTGTCACTAATTTTTTATGTGTTATGCATTAGCGCTGTTCCCACTGCCCTTCCCTTTTCTCACCACCTTCATGACAACTTTTCCTGGTGGAAAAGGAATTTGAGAGGAAATCTTTATTCTAGAGCCGCGATTAGCCTCGATAATCTCATCAGGGCTACAAGAATTGCATGAGTTTGAAAACCTGACGATAAGTGGCTTCTCGCCGCTCGTTTGGCAATTTTTTTTCTCTGAAAAAACAAATGCCGAAAGGGCTTTTAACGGCGACTTATCGGGGTTTACTGAATAGCAGCAGGCTTTTTTCTTTTTTCTCAATAAGTGGCTTATCGGCGCTTAGTGCATAGGCCCCATAGTCGGACGTAAAAGCACTGATTTTATCACAGCCTTGTGAATAGGCCCCACAGAGTATATCATATCCCAAGAAGAAAAATGCACTAAACATAAATCGCTTGAATTGGAGAAACATGGGAACGCCCAACAATAATTTTCCCACCTGTGATCACCATTCAGAACATGAACAGAAAATAAATTACAGTAACTATTCAGAAATGTGTGGGCAAACTCTCCTGCCATAACTAATAAGCTAAAACATACAAATTTATACAATAAATAGAACATTTGCATCAACCGAAGGTAATATAGCACACAGGGAAATATGTTGTTGTTTCTATTAATTCTAAACATTGCAATTGCAGAAAACCAATGAAAAGAGATGGGAGACAAAACAGTGACATAGAAAGCAAATAACCTTCTCATTAAATGGCCACAGGTATGTATTTAAGTATATATATATGTGTGCGTGTGTGTGTGTATATGTATATGTATGTATACATATATATATATATACATACATATACATATATATATATATAGATATATATATATATATATAGACACAGTGGTTGACAAATCACCAAAAAATCTACTCGCCACACAAAAAAATCTACTCGCCACCTAGTACCAAACGTGTGCTGCTTGGGCCAATATTTACTCGCCCGGGGGTTAAATCCACTCGCCCGGGGGTTAAATCCACTCGCCCGGGGCGAGCAAATGTATAGGTTTGTCGAACACTGTATATATATATATATATACACACACACACACACACACACACACACTGTATATATAAGTTGCAAATAATTATTCACAATTGTATTTGATGTAAAGGTACACTAGTACTTTGTTACTTAGTATTATAGGGTAAAGCAGTAAAATTCAGGGCATTATTGAAAACCCTGCACTCTGATTGGTTAAAATTCCGGGCATTATCCACAGTAATGCCCTGAATTTCAGCAGCTTGCAAAATGCAGCTTTCAATCTGTTTATTTCCAGCCAATCAGCTTTCAGAACAGCTGAGACAGAGCAGGGGATTGGTTTGAATTAAGTAAAAGCTCTGAGACATGGCAGGGGATTGGTCAAAAAGTATCAGCCACGGTTTGACTCCTCCCCCTCCCGAGCTGACTGAGATTTTCTGAGCAGATTCAGTTGAATTGGGGGTGGGGGGGAGGGGAGGGAGACTGCAAAGAAGTACGTGTGTTGTGTATAGAGGTGCAGTGTTGTGTGTGTGTGTGGGGGGGGGGGGAGGTCGTAGAGGTGCTGTGTTGTGTGTAGAGCTGGGGGGGGAGGGTGCAAAGTTTAGTAAGTGGCTGCATTTTGATTGTGGCTGCATTTTGATTGTGGCTGCAGAGTGTGTGTGTGTGTGTTGTGCTTTTGTATGTGTAGCCCCGAGGTAAAATTTGGCTCCCTGACCTCCCTCCGCGCTTACCGGGTGGTCGCGGGTGCCGCCGGAGGCAGCGGTGGACCCGCCGGGAGAACGCGAGGGTGGGGGCCAGTGCAGGGAGTAGCGCGTTGTCCTGCGGTGGAAGCTGGTTGCCGGGGACGCGATCGGGCCGTCGCTAGGGCCGCGATCGCGTTGCCACCGGCTCGGCGGCTTAAGGAGAGGGCGCCGCCATTGCGCGTTAGCTCGCGCATGCGCAGTAGGCACAAAGTGCAGGGAAGGCCCCAGAGAGATCGCGCGAGGGCAGGACAGGGAAGAGTGAGGTTGAGGCGGCCATTAGGGGTTCGCGCATGCGCAGGGCAAGTGCACACGCGGCCCCAGTGTTTAGGCAGCCCCCTGGGAACTACAATTCCCAGGAGGCTTAGGGAGACAGAGGTCAGGTGCTCCCCTGCGGCCAATAGGGCTGGAGGAAGCTCAGCCCGGGAATATAGATATTCTTTATTTGCAGAGTGAGTCAGGAAGAGGAGAAGGAAGGAGTAGGAAGGGTATAGGGAGCGCGTGGCTCCTGCATCAGGTAAGGGTTCTCCTTAGGTCCCCAGGCAGGCCCCAATTCCCGGTAAGGGCAGGGGGTAACTGAAGAGGGACGGCCCTAGATAAGGAGGTTACCCTTAGGTGCGGAAGGTGCAGTTTGGCAGTGCCACAGCGGATAGGGCTGTGCGCACTGGCAAATAGGCACAGCGTGCAAGCAGTGGATTTGCTGCGGGTTTGTAAGGAATCCGCTCCGCGGTTTACTGGTTGCCTTACCTTGCAGACAGGTGCAGTCCTGGAGCACCTCTCCTGATGTTTGCTGCAGCCTGGATTCACTCACCAAAGCAATACACACTCCCTCTGGTATCTATTGCAGCTGTGCAGCCTATCACTGAAACCTAGACTTGCATTCACTCATTGGAGCAGTACCTTCACACCCCTCTCCGGGGATTGGCCCGCTGGCCTTTAAGTACTATCTTCCCATAATGCTCCCTGCCGAGCATAGTCCTTCCTGGATGTCACTATCTGTTCTGCCACAAGCCCTCGCTTGTTCCTGTCTCTCATGCTGAAGCGGAGTATTCTCCTTGTTATCTCCAGCTCCAGGTTTCCTAAGGCCGGCTGCTATATTCACGCAGCGGTCTGCTCCAGTCTCCTGTGTTGTAGCTGAGTACTCTTCTTGTTCACTTCAGCTCCTTGTTCCTGTGACCGGCTGCTATATTCACGCAGCGGTCCACTCCTGTTCTCCTGTGCTGAAGCAGAGGTTTTGTCCCTGCGTCCTTCAGCCTCCTGGATTCCTGCACTGAAGCGGAGGTTTCGTCCCTGCGTCCTTCAGTCTCCTGGATTCCTGCACTGAAGCGGAGGTTTCCCTGTGTATCTTCAGCTTCCTGGTTCCTGGGGCCTACTCTTTCCCTAATCTAGAGAGGCCGTGTCCTGGTTCCTGCGCTGAGACAGAGGATTCCCTAGCCCGCTCAGGACTCTTGCGCTGTAGCACTGGTGCACCCGTGCAGCAAAGCGGTGTGCTACTCTGGTCTGCCTACCATCTCCTGTGACCAGTACCATGGGCCATGGTCGTCGCTCGCGCAGAGGCCAACCACGCGCTCCTAAGCTGAAGCGGGGCTCTCCTGACTACCTGTTGCCGAACTCTTGCCTGAACAATGTTTATCCTGATGTCTCCTGTCCTGACCCTGGCTTCTACAACGACGACGCTGTCTTCTCCAATCCTGATCCTGCGACATATGACTGCGAACTGCGCAATCCGGATCAGCCTGCGCGGTCTCAGGTCGGTGCTTTTACAACCCCACCTCAGCCTCGCGGTCCGGTCCCGGTTTGTGGCGAGCACAATCGTGACAGTATGCTCGGCCGCACAAACTCGGACCGCCCTGTGGTGAGGGTTGGTAAGTTTCTGTCTGAAAGCCTGTCCCAGCCTGTAAACCAGTCCCAGTGTGAATACCAGTTTCTATGTGAGATAATACCCCTGATTGAAGATCTGATTGTGTTTGTAGGTTTAACCCCTTTGCAAAACAAATGCCGTAATGATCTCATGATGAAGGTTTACCGCCTCCGGGACTTAAAACAATCGCTGGCCGCTTGTATTTGCTTTCCTGGTTACCCTTTAACTTGGGAGAATGTGTACCCTTTAGAATTGGACGACGCCCAAAAGGAACTCTCTTCCCTGGCCTTGTCTTTAGACATTTATATAGCAAAAGAGGACCCTCTCCTCATGTTGGCTGATGCCCAAAAAACACTCCATATCCTTTCCATGACATTGGACATTTGCATAAAGGAACAGGATCCTCCCCTCGCCAGCTTCGCTGCCGCTTGGCTGTATCCCTGGTCTACCACGGATCCTTGCCCTGAGTGTATGGCCGGGTTCCCTGACACCAATGATATGTTTTCGTTAACCCCTGCCGATCAGTCCTGTGAGGTCCCCCTGGAGAATACATATGTTGCTCTACCCAGCACTAATGTTCTTGTATCAGAGAATAAGTTCATTAGTTCTCCTATTTCTAGCTCAGAAGTCCTTTCTCTAGGTCTTGAGGGTTTTCCAGCTTTAACCCCTGCCGAGCAGTCCTGTGAGGTTCCCCTGGAGAATACATATGTTTCACTAGCCAACACTAAGGTTCTACTATCAGAGAATAAGTCCCTTTGTTCCCCTATTTCTAACTCCGAATCTGTCACTCCAGCTCTTCAGGGTTTTCCAGCTTTAAACTCTGCTAGGCAGTCCTGTGCGCTTTCCCCGTCAGAGAAAGAATCCCTAAGTTCTGTTCCCAGGGTTATTTCTGTATTAACCTCTGTGGGGCAGCTCTCTGAGTTTCCTTTGGTAAATCCCTGTTCTCTGTCAGCCATGGTCACGCCCCTAGCTTCAGAGAAGAGATTCCTGGTCTGTCCTAATACAGAGAGAAGATTATCTATGTTTTACTCTCAGGCATTGTCTGCATTAACCCCTGTAAATTCTTGCTGCCTCCAAGTTAATGCCTTCGTTTTAGCCTCAGAGAATGAGTCCACAAGTCAGACAGCAGAGGTTGCATTGAGGGATTCCCATAACCGTACGGAGTCCCTAGATATTCTTTGCTATAAATCCCCTGCTTCAGCTCAAGTTTCCGCAGTTTCGTCTCCGGAGACTTCGGCTAAAGTTCTGGTTCCTGATAAATGTATTCAGGAGTCAGGTTTTTCCCTAAGCTTGCTCGCAGAGTTCCTTCTCCCGGGTGTTTCGCTGAACCAGCCTGTCGCCCACATAGCGGTGATCCCTGCTTCAGCGCATAGTTCCCACATTATGGAGTCTGCAGTAATTTCTGGTTTCCCAGACATTCCTTACCAAATACCTACTTCAGAGACCAGTACAGTTATGATTAACCCCCGTGTACTGTCTGAGTTCTCCTCCTCTTTAAGCTTAGGGTTAAAAGCATACAGTAGTCTGTATGTCCCTCCTGGGGTTCATATTATGTTCCCAGGAATGTTTGCTGACGCACGGTTTTCTCCCAAAAGTGACGCTTTTTCATATAGATTAGTAAAAAGCTTGCACACTGTTTCCCTTTTCGCTGAATTGTGTCTTACTAGTTTTGAGACTCTGAGAGGTAATGATTCTCCTTCTGATTCTGAAGCTCTTCTTACAAGGAGTATCCTGATTGGGGGTCCCCCTGATTTCTCTGTCCAGGCTAATTCTCCAGGGATCAGCATATCTGTGGTCACTTACTTAGTACTGTCTGAGGTCACCATGCATATATTACAAGTCCTGGGGTTTAAATCTGAGCTATTTAGCTGTCCTGCCTTTGCTGAAACCCAGTCCCTCAGTACTGTGTCTAAATATGCCCCAGCAAACATGGGGTTACTCTGGGAAGAAATTAAAACTCCTGTCTTAAAGGGTATTTTTTCTCACATGTCCAGCAAATCTAGAACCTCAGTAATTGTTTCTAAGTCACTTATCAATACATCTGATTTTTTCTCTAATCAAACCCAGACACCCTCACTATCGGTTAGGAGTCCTGTGATCAGAGATTTTGCACTAGAAAACACACCAATTCATGTTTTTGTCAGGTTAGGTACCCCTGTGGTTAGGGCCATTGCAGTTTTGGAAAAGACTCCTTGTACTCCTAAGGTGCCTGTCATTAAGAGTTTTCATAGTTCATACTTGCTGCTTGTTGATTCTCAGGGCCCTGTCACTGAGGTACAGACTTCAGCTTCTGATGTTAGCTTCCCTCCCACCACTACCCTGGCTCTGCCTTTTTCTCAAGCTACTGATTTGAAGATCCCAAGGACTATTCCTGATTCACTGACAATATTATCTCCCAATGAAGATTTCCCAGTACTGGAGAGCTCTACAGTTTGCTTCTCTGCTCCTGCTAAACCATGGTTTTGTCCCTCGGAATTTTCGGTTGCCCCTGTTATTTCCTCTCAGTTGGAAATACTCTGTACGTATCCCAAGATTTCGGTCCCTATGCCTGGTTTACTGCTTGCCTTGTCACCTTCCATACCAATACCGGGAGATGCTTCCAACCAGCCTATACCCTTACTAACCATTACCTGGGAGCCTTCTAGAGGAAAAATTCCTCGCAAATTCCAACATGCAGTGGTCAGCCAAGACTTTTTCTGTTACAAAGTTCCTCCTGGTGTATTCGATCAACTATCAGGGCCGCTGATCCTAGATTCAGGTTCCTTTATTAAAGACTGGGCTTTCAGTGGGGGTTCTTCTACCATTTCTGCTCTGGAACTCTCTGGTTCTTCACAGCCCTGGATTTCCAAGTCATTTTGCGGGGCGAGCCATGTACCAAGGATGTTTCTTCTACCACTCTCATTTCCTAGAACTGTACTCACCAAGGAACTGCTCGTTTACGGATCCCCTTTCCACCTAAAGAACTTTAGGAACAACTCGATGTCTCCGAGACCCATGGATGGTCCTGTCTGGCCGCAGTTTTCACCGTGGGGTGGGGGTACACTAAGGAGTAACCACGAGTCTCTGGACCACGACTCTACCCCCAATCCTAGACGGTGCAGCAACAATTCCCGGTCCCCCTACACTATGTGTGCTCATGTTCGCCCGGAGGTCTCGCGTGAAGGGGGGGGTACTGTAAGGAATCCGCTCCGCGGTTTACTGGTTGCCTTACCTTGCAGAGTGTGCAGTCCTGGAGCACCTCTCCTGATGTTTGCTGCAGTCTGGATTCACTCACCAAAGCAATACACACTCCCTCTGGTATCTATTGCAGCTGTGCAGCCTATCACTGCAACCTAGACTTGCATTCACTCATTGGAGCAGTACCTTCACACCCCTCTCCGGGGATTGGCCCGCTGGCCTTTAAGTACTGTCTTCCCATAATGCTCCCTGCCGAGCATAGTCCTTCCTGGATGTCACTATCTGTTCTGCCACAAGCCCTCGCTTGTTCCTGTCTCTCATGCTGAAGCGGAGTATTCTCCTTGTTGTCTGCAGCTCCAGGTTTCCTAAGGCCGGCTGCTATATTCACGCAGCGGTCTGCTCCAGTCTCCTGTGTTGTAGCTGAGTACTCTTCTTGTTCACTTCAGCTCCTTGTTCCTGTGACCGGCTGCTATATTCACGCAGCGGTCCACTCCTGTTCTCCTGTGCTGAAGCAGAGGTTTCGTCCCTGCGTCCTTCAGCCTCCTGGATTCCTGCACTGAAGCGGAGGTTTCGTCCCTGCGTCCTTCAGTCTCCTGGATTCCTGCACTGAAGTGGAGGTTTCCCTGTGTATCTTCAGCTTCCTGGTTCCTGGGGCCTACTCTTTCCCTAATCTAGAGAGGCCGTGTCCTGGTTCCTGCGCTGAGACAGAGGATTCCCTAGCCCGCTCAGGACTCTTGCGCTGTAGCACTGGTGCACCCGTGCAGCAAAGCGGTGTGCTACTCTGGTCTGCCTACCATCTCCTGTGACCAGTACCATGGGCCATGGTCGTCGCTCGCGCAGAGGCCAACCACGCGCTCCTAAGCTGAAGCGGGGCTCTCCTGACTACCTGTTGCCGAACTCTTGCCTGAACAATGTTTATCCTGATGTCTCCTGTCCTGACCCTGGCTTCTACAACGACGACGCTGTCTTCTCCAATCCTGATCCTGCGACATATGACTGCGAACTGCGCAATCCGGATCAGCCTGCGCGGTCTCAGGTCGGTGCTTTTACAACCCCACCTCAGCCTCGCGGTCCGGTCCCGGTTTGTGGCGAGCACAATCGTGACAGGGTTCCAGTGAATGGTGTGTATCGTTCTGTGTGTGTTGCTGCATGTGCTGGGCGCAGTGTGTGCAGCGTGTGTGGATGTCTGCAGGCTGACAGTGTGAGCTGTGTGTCTGCTGCAGGCTGTTAGCTAGTTAATAGCTAGTTGTTAGTGAGACAGATAGGACTGGGTAGCTAGGGGAGGGGGGGCAGGTTATTGTTCCACAGGCCCTAGGAGTTTTCCCCAAGCCATCCCAGGTTGCGGTTCATCAGGGACAGGCCCTAGGTTAGGGTTCCTGTCCTGATAGGGTTAGTTAGGGATAGCGGCGGTTGCTGTTCCCATACGGTTGGTGTTGCCGTGATTCTGTTGCTGTTCCCGGGAAGCGGTGGGACCCTCGTTGGGGTCCACGGAGAGAAGTACCTGGATAGGATCAGACGGACGTCTGACCCTTTTAGAAGTGTGTTGCAGTCCCGAGCATCGGAGTGCTCGGAAGGTACTTCAGTATTATAAGTGCACCAACTGGGCCCTAGCTTAATTTAGTGACTGCGCAGTCACCCACGACCTCCGTAGGAGTACGGGACATTGGGTGTGGGGGATCACAGGACACTGGGTGGGAACACCAGACATTGGGCTGAGGTGATGCGGGTAGAGCATCAGGTTATGTTATGTTATGTTATGTGATGTGTGACATGTCGTGTTAGTAAAGTGATAGTATTTTATCTATGAGTGTTATTGTATTTCTTACCCAGGGCTATCTTTCATAACGGGGATCCTGGGTAAGTGGAGGCGCTGCACCAGGTAAATGGTAAGGGTTTCCCCAGGCTCCCAGCTAGCGGAGGCTCAGATCTCCTGGAGCCACAGGTGTTATGCAGTTACCAGTAGTCCCTTAGAGCAGGTGTGTTGCGGGGAAAGGAACCGGTTAGACCACGAGGGGCCAATGTGAGATTGGGTGGGTCGGCCGGTTCACAAAAAGGGCTACATATGTGTAGCAACAGTTTGTGTGAGTGTAGAGCTGATGTGTGTGTGTGTTTGTATAGTGCTCCAGTGTTTGAGTGTGTGTGTGTGTGTCAGTTTCAGTGTTTATGGGTGTAGCATGTAGAGGTGCTGTGTAGTGAGTGTAGAGGAGGTGCTGTGTTGTGTGTCTAGAGCTCCAGTGTGTGTGTGTGTGTAGAGGCACTGTGTTGTGTGTGGTGTGCTGTTTTGTGTGTGTGTGTGAGCTGCTGTGTGTGTGTGTGTGTGTAGCAGCAGTTTGTGTGTGAGCTGCTGTGTGTATGTGTGTACACAGAGGGGGCGGCAGTGTGTGGATATAGATATCTACAGTGTAAGCGTATATAGTGGTGGTTTCATGTATTTACCATTTTATTTGAATAAAAAAATCTATTTAACTATACAAAAGTGTCTATTATTTATGAAATAAGCCTACATTTAGCCTATAATAGTAGTAATCCCCTCAGAACAGGGCATTATTGGCCAGTAATGCCCTGTTCTGAGGGGATTATCACTTAATTATAGGCTAAAGCAGTAAAATTCAGGGCATTATTGAAAACCCTGCTCTCTGATTGGTTAAAAGTCTGGGCTTTATCCATAGCAATGCCCTGAATTTCAGCAGCTTGCAAAATGCAGTTTTCAATCTGTTTATTTCCAGCCAATCAGCTTTCAGAACAGCTGAGACAGGGCAGGGGATTGGTAAGTAAAAGCTCTGAGACATGGCAGGGGATTGGTCAAAAAGTATCAGCCACTGTTTGACTCCTCCCCCTCCCGATTTTCTGAGAAGATTCAGTTGAATTGGGGGTGGGGGGAGAGACTGAAAAGAAGTAAGTGTGTTGTGTATAGAGGTGCAGTGTTGTGTGTTTGTGTGTGTGTGTGGGGGGGGGGGTAGAGGTGCTGTGTTGTGTGTAGAGCTGGGGGGGAGAGTGCAAAGTTTAGTAAGTGGCTGCATTTTTTATTGTGGCTGCAGTGTGTGTGTGTTGTGCTGTTGTATGTGTAGCAGCAGTTTGTGTGAGTGTAGAGCTGAAGTGTGTGTGTGTGTGTGTGTGTGTGTGTGTGTGTGTGTGTGTGTGTATAGATCTACTGTGTGTGTGTGTGTGTGTGTGTGTGTGTGTGTGTGTGTGTGTGTGTGTGTGTGTGTGTATATAGAGCTCCAGTGTGTGTGTGTGTGTGTGTGTGTGTGTGTGTGTGTATGTGTGTATAGAGCTCCAGTGTGTGTGTGTGTGTGTGTGTGTGTGTATGTGTGTATAGAGCTCCAGTGTGTGTGTGTGTGTGTGTGTGTGCGCGTGTGTGTGTCAGTAGCAGTGTTTATGGGTGTAGCATGTGTGTGTAGCAGCAGAGTTTGTGTGTGTGTAGAGCTGCTGCGTGTGTAGAGCTGCTGCTGTGTGTGTAGAGGTGCTGTGTAGTGAGTGCAGAGGAGGTGCTGTGTTGTGTGTCTAGAGCTCCAGTGTGTGTGTGTGTGTGTGTAGAGGCACTGTGTTTCGTGTGTTGTGCTGTTTTGTGTGTGTGTGTGTGTGTATCAGCAGTGTGTGTGTGTGTGTGTGTGTGTGTGTGTGTGTGTGTGTGTGTGTGTGTGTGTGTGTGTGTGTGTGTGTGTGTGTACTGTATGTGTGTGTGTGTACTGAGGGGCGGCAGTGTGTGGATATAGATAGCTGCAGTGTAAGCGTATATAGAGGTGGTTTCATGTATTTACCATTTTATTTTAATAAAAAAATCTATTTAACTATACAAAAGTGTCTATTATTTATGAAATAAGCCTACATTTAGCCTATAATAGTAATAATCCCCTCAGAACAGGGCATTATTGGCCAGTAATGCCCTGTTCTTCAGGGATTATTACTTAATTATAGGCTAAAGCAGTAAAATTCCAGGCATTATTGAAATCTCTGCTCTCTGATTGGTCAAAATTCTGGGCATTATTCATTCAGTAATGCCCGGAATTTTGGGCAGCTTCAATGTGTTTATTTCCAGCCAATCAGCTTTTCCTTTTGTCAGAACAGCTCTGAGACAGGACAGGGGATTGGTCAGCAGGCAGAAACAGCTCTCAGACAGGGCAGGGGATTGGCCAGGAAGCAGCAGCAGGCAGTGATTCCTCCCCCTCCCTCTGAGAATAGAGCTCCACTTTGAGTTGAGGAGGGAGAGTGTGTTTGTGTAGCTGCAAAGTAAGTGGCTGTCTGCAGTTTATTGGTAGCTGCAGTTTGTGTGTGTGTGTGTGTGTGTGTGTGTGTGTGTGTGTATGTGTGTGTGTGTGTGTGTGTGTAGCTATGAAGCTGCAGTTTGTGTGTGTGTATGTGTGTGTAGCTGCAGTTTGTGTGTGTGTATGTGTGTGTGTAACTGCAGTGTGTGTGTTTGTGTTGATGCAGTGTGTGTGTGTGTGTGTGTGTGTGTGTGTGTGTGTGTGTGTGTGTGTGTGTAGCTGCAGTGTGTGTGTGTGTGTAGCTGCAGTGTGTGTGTGCGCGTGTGTGTAGCTGCAGTGTGTGTGTGCGCGTGTGTGTAGCTGCAGTGTGTGTGTGAAGCAGTAGTGTGTGAGTAGCTGCAGTGTGTAGCTGTAGTGTGTGTGTGTGTGTGTGTGTGTAGATGCAGTGTGTGTAGCTGCAGTGTGTGTGTGTGTGTGTGTGTGTGTGTGTGTGTGTGTGTGTGTGTGTGTGTGTGTGTGTGTGTGTGTGGCTATGTAGCTGCAGTTTGTGTGTGTGTATGTGTGTGTAGCTGCAGTTTGTGTGTGTGTATGTGTGTGTGTAACTGCAGTGTGTGTGTGTTTGTGTTGATGCAGTGTGTGTGTGTGTGTGTGTATATGTGTAGCTGCAGTGTGTGTGTGTGTGTGTGTGTGTGTGTGTGTGTGTGTGTGTGTGTGTGTGTGTGTGTGTGTGTGTGTGTGTGTGTGTGTGTGTGTGTGTAGCTGCAGTGTGTGTGTGTGCACGTGTGTGTAGCTGCAGTGTGTGTGCGCGTGTGTGTAGCTGCAGTGTGTGTGTGAAGCAGTAGTGTGTGAGTAGCTGCAGTGTGTAGCTGTAGTGTGTGTGTGTGTGTGTGTGTGTGTGTGTGTGTGTGTGTGTGTGTGTGTGTGTGTGTGTGTGTGTGTGTGTGTGTGTGTGTGTGTGTGTAGATGCAGTTTGTGTAGCTGCAGTGTGTGTGTGTGTGTGTGTGTGTGTGTGTGTGTGTGTGTGTGTGTGTGTGTGTGTGTGTGTGTGTGTGTGGCTGCAGTGTGTGTGTGTGGCTGCAGTGTGTGTGTGTGTGTAGCAGCAGTGTGTTTGTGTGTACACACAGAGGGGGTGGCAGTGTGTGGATATAGATAGCTGCAGTGTAAGTGTATATAGAGGTGCTTTAATGTATTTACCATTCTATTTTAATTTAAAAAATCTATTTAACTATACAAAAGTGTCTATTATTTATTAAATAAGGCTACATTTAGCCTATAATAGTAATAATCCCCTCAGAACAGGGCATTATTGGCCAGTAATCCCCTGTTCTTCGGGGATTATTACTTAATATAAATCTTAGGGGCTTTTTGCATATCCACTGACACCCAATTGTCTGCATCGGCAGATCTAGTATAAGACCATAACCCATATCAGGTAAAAGAATGTGTTATGATGCATAATGGTAATAGCAAGTTGTTCATATATTAGTTTTTTCAATTAAAAAAAAAAAAGATTTTAAAATCTACCTGGAAATCTTCCAGCCGTTTCACAAATTCTTTCTTTCTTGCATAATAGTTGTTGTATTTCTGGTAACAGGTTCACCTGCCAAAAACGTAAATGTTACTTACAGCAAATTCATTCTACACATGATAAATGAAAACAATATACAATATGGCTCACCCATTAGGAAATGTTTTGTGGTGCAACTAAAACAGATCCAATACTGTACAGTATTACCAGACACAGACATCTGTGCACAAAAAGGAGCACACGTCAGATACCTGGGAAATATGCTAATTAGGGTCATTTAAATAAACTTCGCATATCCATACTACCTAGTTCTGTAGTAGCTCAGGTGCGTTCCTTTTCGTGCTGAGATCTCTCTCGTGTTTGGGGAGGCACAAATACAGATGTAGTAAAGCTTACTGTGCTCTGTGCCGAGAGGATTAACGCTGAAGGGTCCCATTCAGAAGCATGGACCCCTGCAGCGCGATGGTGGCAGACACTGTGCCCAGCTGACTTTCTCTCTTTCGGCTGCGCCGCTGGGGCTAGTACTGTAACTTTAGCTACATCTGTAGCACTTGGAACTTAACAAAGAAGAGAGTCTCTCTTTCCCCCTCCTTCTCTCCCCCCTCCTCTCCAGTCAAACTCATATTTCAGGGTCTGGATGGGACTAATGCCGTATTTCAGGGTCTGGATGGGACTAATGCCACCTTTAGGTATGACCTAAATGTCATCATATTAAATCACTGTGTTAAGTAGAACAAAACTCTATGGATACGTGTTGTCAGGAGGAACACCTCTATCATTAGCATTAACAGCTGTTACATTTAATGTAAGGCATGTTACGGTTAGTGAGCATTGAAGATGCCCGTTAGCACTTAAAGAGGTGTTATCCTATGTTAATGCCTCGTCAATATCATATCCCTAAATTGGTATCCCGGCACTAGAGCTCTGAATATGCTTACCAATGCTGGAGAAAAGCTCATTTCCAATCAAATGAATGGGACGAAGAACTTCCCAGGGTGATGAGGTGGCTTTAAATGGGAATTTTTTCCTTTGAGGAATCTAGCTATTGTTTCCATTATTTATTATCCCACGTAACTTATTGATATTGTCGCCATTGTATCAAGATAATGTTGTGTAATCTTCCAATAATATAACATTATTTAAAGCTGCAGTTCAGTCAATATCCTGCATGTTTGTTTTTTTTAATAAATCAGTTCTGTAGTAAGAAAAAATACTTTTAGCATTTTCTGTTTTGAAAGACCAATTTTCTTGTATTCTATTTTAACAGCCATTTGCTAAGGCACTGCCCCTTCATGTCCTGTCACAAGCTCTGGCACACCCCTTTGTCAGCCCTGCCCTCCCTCTAGCACTTGTCAGTTCAGGATTGCTCATGAATATTCATGAGCTTCCACTGCCAGTCAAGCAGATTATAAACAAATGCCAGCTTTTTATATGTCACCAAATTTCGACCTATCAATACATGGAAAACAAATTGAGCTGCAGCTATACAGTTCTTTAGGTAATTAGAGATTGCACACATGAAACTATTGAAGTAAAAAAATAAATGTAAAAAAAAAAAAAAAAAAACTGAACTGCAGCTTTAAGTCTTGGTGTTGCTCCAGACCTTGAAATAGAGCTTTTGCAAGAGTGGGGGAGGGAGAGAAAAAAAGGATAAATATATTTTAGGCTTATTTGCATATCATTTAGAATAACATCCTTTATAAACGTCATGATTTTTATTAATGCCATGTTATTTGTTATAGTGCGTAAAGCCTTATGATTAACCGGAGTTAAATTAGATTAAGGTCATAGTAAATAGGCTAACGGAGCTTAGTGAATTTGGACTTTAGTGTGCATACAGTATCTTTTCCTCACCCTTAACCTTCATAATTCAGGCTCGACTCTGCATGATGGTTGAGCGAGTACAAAAGCTGAGTAATGAGTTTCTCATAATCACTCTTTTTAGCAGGGTTTGGTCAATTTTTACTCACCATAAGTATATTATGTCTTATTAACAACTTTAAGAACATGTTGTTCTTGCTTTCTTTCTAGTTCCACTCTATAACCTCTGTTCATTTAATGTAACCATGTATTTGTCATCATAACTCTGTGCTAGTGGTATACTGAGTACCCGGAATTACCCGGTACCCGGCGTTACCCAGCGTTACCCGGCACATTTCCAGCTACCCGGACATTACCCGGACCCGGCAACTGAGAAGTGGGCTCGGCACTGGGTAATACCCGGCGTCGGGTAATGTCAGGGCAGCTGGAAATAATCTTAATATTTACCTTTCCGAAGACATCTAGGACCAGCAGCAGCAGTCCTGTGGCGGTGGCAGCATCGGAGGTGTCCTCAGCCAGCGGGCGAGCTGCAGGAACACATCCTCAGAACCGAAGCAGGTAAGCAGTGTCTGTGTGAGCCGCCGGGGGAACGACATGACCGGAGAAGGAGATGAAGCGTTCCTATTGGACAGCCGTCTGTCCAATAGGAACGCTCTGTCTCCTGCTCCGGTCACGTGGTTCCCCGGCAGCTCACACAGACACACTGTTTACCTGCTCCGGTGCTGTGGAAGTGATTCCTGCAGCTCCCCCGCCGGCTGAAGACACCTCCGATGCTGCCACCGCCACAGGACTGCTGCTGCTGGTCCTACATGTCGCCGCCACCCTGCAGGTAAGTGCCAAACCGGGTAACCGGGTACCCGAATGGGTAGAACCTTTCATTTTGGCCGGGTACCCGTTACCCGTTTTTTTTTTATAATTGAGGACACGGTCCAACACTACTCTGTGCCCAGGAAGTACTTGAAAATGAGAGGTAACTCTCAATATATTACTTCCAGTTTATTTATTTTATTTATAAAATATTTTAAAGGAGACAATTTGAGACACAATCAAATGATCAACGAAAAAAATGACTACTTTTGTTGGTGATCCTGACCAAAAACCCCATGAATAATATTAGCAAAATCTATTTGTTTTTTGGTCTCATCTTTTTGGATTAAAAGAGGAAAAAAAGGAATTATTTCCCACAACAACAAAGCATAAATAAGTAGTCAAAGCCACGATATAACACTTCTGACTGGAGTCCGGAGCATGATCTTTATAGCATGCATTGCCCTAACATAGATTTTGTTTTGAATTACCCTTTTATCTGCATGAAAATCATGCACTGTAATAGCTACTGTAGCAACCAATTGCACACTTGCTTTTCTTGCTTTCAAAGAGAGAACTAGGGATGGATCAATTGTTACAGTATCTTTCTACTTTAACAATTTTCTTGTTCAATTCTTTAAAAAAATTATTTCATGTTGTGCCATGCCTGTAGCTAGAGATGGGGGAAAATGTCAGAAACCGCTCCACAGACTTTCGGCCCTGGTCTTACTTAAATCCGATCTGCACAACAGAACGTATTTTAAGTGAGAGAAAAAATTAATCTATTTTTTTTTTTACAACTGATCCGCGGAATTCTGCGGCTAATAAGAAACAGGCAATCTGCGGCAAACTGTAATTCCGGCAAAATGTTTGCCCTTTTCTACCTGTAACTTGTTGGAAGATGATATTAAATATCTCTTTTAAATGTATTACAAAATATAATGAGAAATTATAGGCTAAATTAATGTAAATCCGTTATTGAAATCCCTGCTTTTTTGATTGGTAAAAAATGTTTGGCACAGCTGCCAAATCAGAGAGCAGCAGGGATGCCACCACTCCAGGTTTGACCCCCAGATTGACGGGTTGCAGAGGGAGATGCCGGTAGGATGTCGGGAGGATGCCAGGAAATGGATAGGATATGGTCAGAGATGACCAAGAGAAAGCGTTCCCATAGGTTGCACTCAACTAAATTAATAACTCTGAGTGATAATATATGTACATTGATGACGACACTTTTCTAGTGGGCCTTGACATAGTGAATCTATACACTAGTATCCCACACACATTTGGACTCGGGGCAGTGAATTTCTCCTTGAGGTCTAGAGACATGGAGGCTAAAACACACAACACCTTCGTCATCAAACTTTTAGAATTTGTGCTTACAAGCAATTTCTTTATATTCAAAGGAAAGTACTACCATCAAATCCAGGGCACGGCCATGGGAACCACATGTGCCCCCACCTATGCCAATCTATACCTAGGCTGGTGGGAGGAAACCGTGGTTTTTGGCTGTGACCTGGATATGTATGCGGACAACATCATTATGTGGGTCCGCTACATTGATGATATTCTCATGTTGTGGAAGGGCTCACTGGCTCTCCTGGAAGAATTCGTTGCCAAATTAAATACTAACCATTTCAATTTGAAACTTACAATACAAACGGACAAAAAGACCTTAGACTTTCTGGACATAACTATCTACAAAGACACAGAAGGGTATCTACAAACCACACTATTTAGAAAACCCACAGCCACTAACAGCATTCTGCGGGCAGACAGCCACCACCCCACCCATCTGGTCCAAAATATACCTACTGGACAATTTCTCCGCCTACGACGCAACTGCTCTACTATGGCAGAATTTGCGACCAAGGCGGAAGAAATGAGCCAGAGGTTCTATGAGAGGGGATACAGCAAGAATGCAGTCCAGAAAGCACTCAAGAGAGCCAAACATACAACGAGAGACACACTTCTGACACAAAACAAAAAAAGACCTGACACCAAAGAAGTAATACGCTTTATTGGCACATTTAATACTCAGTGGCACGACCTTAGACGCATTTTCACCAAGCATTGGCACTTACTCACTGAAGACGAGGACTTGGCTGAAGTGTTGAATCCGTCACCAACACTTACATGTAGAAGATCACGTAACCTGAAGGATAGGATGGTACAGAGTCACTACCAACCTATACCTAATAGAACTTGGCTAGATCACAAACCACAGGGATCTTTCCCCTGTGGGAAATGTAAGGCATGCTTACACATGCCACCCACTAAATCATTCACAGACTCCACAAAAGCAAAAACATTTAACATCACTGACTTCATAAACTGCAACAGCAAAGGAGTCATATATACCATTACCTGTACATGCAATAAAAGAGTAAATGGATATACACGCTAAACACTCTCAGTCCCACAGGTCTAAATGAGGGGTTTATATTCTCACCCTTCATTTGAAGACTCCCCATTCAGGGAAAGTATTCCGAACATAATATGTACAGCCCAATTTTGGACCATCTATGTATGGATCATACCCCCTGATATTCACTATCTTTTATCCATCCTCACCTTTTGTGGCATAACCATCTGTGGGAACGTTGAGATGCCTTATACTTACCAGTCCACGTACGCAATGAGTGTATTTACCATTTTACACCCAACATGGTTACTGTTGCTATTTATCCTATAGCCAGTCACTATATATATATTACTATATATTGCGCGTAATGTTGTCAGTCTCCTACTTGGAGCTGTTTTTAATGTAGTGCTTGCAGTATCCTGGGTGTAACTGTGAAGACCATATGAGTTAAACTATTCATTAATCAATTCATGGTCAGTGTGCCTGCTATCCTTGCACCTTATGTGAGGCATTTTCACATCACACTGCTGTGAATTCAAGCCAGCACTGCTGTGTTTGGAAGTTCTATAATACAGCTATTATACCATCACATGCCAGCGTTATTATCTCTATGTACATGTGCAGGGGAGCTATATTTAGCAGTTATAGGATATTCAATCCTGTGGCCACCTACCTGAATATATTTATATAAAACTCTACATTTGGTCTCACCGTTGCCCCAGAGGGGTTAATACCCTACTCATAGCAGTCCCTGTCTTTAACATCCCATCATATCAATTGGTACTGGGATAGTAAGAATAACTAATGACACGGTTGCTTGATAGCTATGATTTAATACATTTTTAATTCACATCACATGTTACTTTGGTAATATATGTTTTAAGTATTTATTAAAAGTTAATTTTTACACCTGGGTGGTGTGCATTTAAGTGAATTCTTTTTGGGGCACATCCATTTTGTGTTTCCCCTTCCCCTTTTCTGATTCACTTTCAGTTCACAGTTTGCACCCACCTTTTGATTACCTCACTTATGAATATAAACACTTCATTCAATTAGTATGGTCCTGTGATCACTCCCCACTCTTTGTTGTTTCGTCAGATAATTAGATAACACTCAGGCAGGGATACCAACTCTGTTTACACCCGAGCCAGTAACCATCATGAACGGAAGGTTAGTCAGGCATACACACCACATACCAAACTACAATTTTATTTGCTCATTTATTACACAGTTATTGAATTATGTGAATGTATATGTTACATATACCTACCTTTGCGAATGTATTCACCAAACTATAACCATCAGGGAGATACACATATGTATCTGGCTACTACTCTTATGAACTATATAGTCAGCTTAAAGATATTTAAAGAGTAGTAAGACCGCATTGACCCTTTTGGGCGGTCTAAATAGACAGCGGTCATTCCTACATGATTAACACATACTCTCACAATCACTACTATATGGGGTTAGAATACCAAGAGATTCGCATACACTAATTCATTTGTTATATAACAGCATGGTTACAGTCAGCGCTATACACAACATATTATAAACACAGGGACTTATGTAACTATCATAGTCAGAATACTCATTTAAGCATCACTAATCTACATATGTGGTTACACTATCCACATATATTACCTGATAGCGGCGGACGAGCCAATCAGGTACGGAGGCGTACACTAGACCCGCCCACTGTACCGCCCCCAGGAGGTATAAATACACACCATTGAGGAGACAATTTACACTCCTCCCCCCCAGAAGAAGCGCCACAAGGCGTGAAACGATCGTCGGGTGTCAGGCGACGCTCATACTGATGACGTCAGTCGTGTGTTTTTATGGAGTGTGAGACGGAGGCAGAGGCATCTACGGTGTTTACAGAGCTTAAAGATCCGGATATGGGTGATATACAGCGCGCGTTTGCGAGACAGCACACTCATTAGAGCAATATCCCTCCATGCTTGAGGAGTCTGACCAGTGAGGGATATCTAGCTGCTTGCTATTCACACACTTTACTACACAGTGACGTTCAACTGTGAGTTTCTGATACAGAGGCTAGTGTTATTGTGTTATTGTGTACTGTGTACTGTGTACTGTGACTAACTCTAGTCACCACAGCGCCTATACCTTATATAATAGACCAACACTCTTGGGTCTAGAGGTAGATTTACTTATATATATGGCACTTATGTGCCTGTGCTGTATACATCCCCTTTCATATACATTGCTATATTTCACCTTTTTGCTGATCCACTCCGTTTTCAACTCCCCTTAAGAGGTTTTAGATTAGCTGTAAATTCACTGTTCATTGTTTTGTGTATTCAATAAGTATCAACTAAGTAATAAATAATTTTTTGTTTTGTATTTTAACCTCCTATACCCATATGGCTTATTATATTTGAATCATCAGTGTAAATATATTATCACTCAGAGTTATTAATTTAGTTGAGTGCAACCTATGGGAACGCTTTCTCTTGGTCATCTCTGACCATATCCTATCCATTAGTTCACAGTTCCATGCACCGCTTTTTACTTTGATATGGATTATTAAGGTGACAGTGTTTTTTCCATTCCCTACTTTTAGGATGCCAGGAAACAAAGGTAAGCGCAAAAATTGAAAAATGTTGTCTCCGGGTTAGCCTTCACTAGAAGGTGGCAACCCTGGAGAGCAGGGATTTCATAACTTACTTCACTGGTGTAGATGAGAGGGAGGTCTGGAGGTGCAGGTGATGGTTGTGAGGATGATCTGGATGTGTTCTGGAGGAGCGGGGACAGGGGGAATATCCAGATGTGTGCTGGAGGAGTGGGGGGTGTGCTGGAGGAGTGAGAGGTGGCCAGACTTGTGTTGGAGGACGAAGGTGCACACGGGAGGATGATCTGGAGAAGCAATGGGCAGGGGGAAGATCCAGACATATGCTAGAGGAGTGGGGGGTGGGAGGATGATCCAGATTTGTCCTGGAGGACCAGGAGGCGCACGGGAGGATGATTTGGAGGTGTGCGGGGGAAGTAGAGGGGGGTGTGCTTGAGTAGCAGGAAGATGATCTTGACTTGTGAAGGAGGAGCAGGGGCAGGGGGGAGATCAAGACATGTGCTGCAGAAGTGGGGTGGGCAGATGATCCATATTTGATCCGGAGGACAAGGAGGCATGCAGGTGGATGATCTGGGAGGTGTGATGGACAAGTGGGGGGCGTGTGTGTGCCGGAGGAGCAGGGGGCACGCGGAAGGATGATCCAGACATGTGCTGGAGAAGCAAAGGTGGGGAGGGGGAAGAATCATCCGGAGGTATACTAGAGTGTGAAGTTATACTTGAGGAGCGGGTGTGCTGGAGGAGCGGGGGGCAGGCATGAATTTGTGCTGAAAGAGGGGGTCGTGCCATTAGTAAACTGGGAAAAGGAAGTGGCCCATTGCTAATTGCTAATGGTTAGCAATTTACAGAACATGTCACATTTTGGTTGAGTGGTTAGCGCTGCTTCCCTTTTTTTCTTCAAACTCTGAAATAGGGCTAAGAGAGTGAGTTATATAGATGAATGGTTTTTGAGGAACTTGAGCTACTGTCAATTCTTTTTCGCGCTCTCAAAAAAGCTTGGTGAAAATGTGAGATTAATGCAAAACTTTTGTTAATTTTCAAGCAACGCGAAATATTACGACTGACAACATTTACAGAAAATGTCAGACAAATTGCAAATCGCTTTTGGACACATTAGCACATCTCTAGTGATGAAATCCTAGGGCCTTTTTAGCCCTAAAATGTACAGTTATGTGTCAAAGCAAAGTGATGATATTGTGGGGAAAGGAGAGCATGAGTAAATCCAATGAAGTAGAATGTTTCCCCCCAGAATTTTACGCCTTTTGACCTGATACATAAGGGCAGATTCATCAAGTGCAACTCAGTGGGAGGTAATGATGGATCAAGTGTGCTAACCTGTAACAACACTTGATGAATTCAAGTGGTATTTTTATCCTGTGTCTCTAAGCATCATGTGTATCCAGGTATTTTCCACCTCTATGCTACTTGACAGTTTAACATGTTTTCATAGGATTTATTAAAATCTACATATACCATTTTCTTTTTTCCTTCAAGGCTGGCCACTGCTCCACCTCGGCTCTAATCTTTCACGATTCCCCCTATGTATCAAGACAACAGTGGTGCAATTCTGGGTCAAAAACAATATGCACCAGATGTATCAAAGAAAAAAAATCTTGCAAATCAATAGTATTTTTGTGGGTACAACTAATGCAATTTGTCGCCCCAGAATTGTACAATTTCTGGCTTGATACATAGGCCGAGATTCACTAAACCACTTCAATTCAATGGCAGATAATAATACCCGATCTCAGTGCGATAGCCAATTATGGAACTTAATAATTGGGAGAAGGAGCAGCTCAGTGAGTAAAGACACTGACTGGCGCGGAGTTTGAAGCAGGGGAGCCTGGTTAAATTCCCGGTGTCGGCTCCTTGTGACCTTGGGCAAGTCACTTTATTTCCCTGTGCCTCAGGCACCAAAAACATAGATTGTAAGCTCCACAGGGCAGGGACCAGTGCCTGCAAAATATCTCTATAAAGTGCTGTGTAAAACTAGCAGCGCTATACAAGAACATGCTATAATTATTATTATAAATCTTACAAGAAAGATCTCCGTTTGCACCCTGCTTGAGTGTCCCTGCTCTTCCCCTGTTGTGTGCTTACTGTCCTCTCTTGCTTGAAATACTCCATTCAGTGCTGCCCAGCGTCTACTCTTCTATTTTAAAGAACTATGTGGAAGTTCAGCTTAATGAAGCATTTCAGTACCTTTAAAAATAGAACTATAACATTCTCTAGAAATGCACGTACTCCCCCTCTCAGCCATGCTGTCGTCACAGAGCTACTTAGTGTAGCAACCACTATGAATTATTTTTTATTATTCATTCAAAAAAAAATATTGGGGAACGAATACACAAAATGTGTCAGTTTCAAATATATTATTAGTTACATGATTTCCATTAGCTTTCAATAAAATAAGATGCATTGCGGTGAAGTATTTTGATGTTCTCCAGAGTCTTAATCAAAACATTACAAATAGGCTCGAGGAACAGAAAAGTGGACACCTTGGTAGTTAAACTTCAAACAAACTCTTAACAGTTAGCATGTGTGAACACTAATGTGGAAAAAGTGAGTTGATTTTATTCATGTTTGTTTCTATTTAGGAATGTATTTAATTTTTCTTTTAAATCCACTTCAATCTAGACTTTTGCCAACATAGTCTGTCATCTCTTTATTATCAGTTTGTACATTGAACTAATTACAAATAGCTGCTCTGAAGTATCTGCTTTAACTTTCAGCAGAATATTTTTACTCTAGTGTCTCAATACCCTCACACAAAACCCATCACATGTCCGTTTCTTCATTCTATTTCATTTAGATATGTGTTGCTCTATATGTAACACTGCTGTAGTGCCAGCAATATCTGTTTACATTTCTTACAGTTATACTAACAATTTGGTTTTGTAGCTGGTAAATCCAAAACTGACTATTGTTTACGTCATAAATGTTAAGGGTGTCCGCTATCCTCTTCACCATACACCCCCTGTAGTGAATGGTCCTAACTTTGTATTGTTTGTGTATCACCCCTCAATGCTTTGCATTCAGCGCCATAGTAAAACAAGAGCAGTCAATGGAGGTTATTTACTAAACTGCAATCCTGCAGATCGTGGCACTATCACATGGAAACTCCCACTAAAGTCAATGGGAGTATCCGTGCTACGACCTCCGATCGGCACTCTCTGTTTAATGTCCTCCATTGTATATATATTTATCTTCCATTCTGTCAGAGGAGGTTGTGATATGTGTGATGGGAGCTTTGTGACAGGCTATTAATAATACACAAAAAAAAAAATATATATATATATATATATATATATATATATAATATATATTTATAACTGGGTCTGAACTGGGACGAGACTTAGATATGATAAAATATAATTTATTCCTTGATAAAGGTGAACACATCAGATATACAAATAACAGGCAAAATATAGACACTTAAAATGGAAATGATGAAGCAGTCATATCTGGACTGGCAGTTCATACAGCACTTTTCATAGTCATCAAGACACCAAAGACATGAAAGACCTCTGGCATGAAGACATTGCATAGCGTTTCTATCAGCAATCAAGATGGTATAGAACAGACAAAGGATAAAGGGTGGACAACAGTTTATAAACCTTTTGTGCCCTATCCTTAACATTGAGTACAGTGGATTGGTTTTCAATTAACTCTAGCCACTCATTAACGTGGGAACACAATTTGATACATGCCCCCCTGCTAGCTGGTACATGCGCAGTAGAGCTCTGGGGTCTCATTTCTGTAACCCCTCCTCTGCATCAGGAATGCCAACTAGTCTACCAGATTGGATTCCTGGCAGGAAATTCTTTGTTGTGAGATGTGAACTGGAACACTTGAAGACTGCTCTGGTTTGAGTAATCTCCGCCCTCTGTAAACAGTAGAGGTGACAAAATCCTTTGAACCATACTTAAGTCCTAGACATTGGGTCACCTTTCTGGCCATATACTACCCTGGTATGCAAAGGAATTTCCTCTGGGTTTTACCCATTCCTTGGAACACAGTATGAAAGATAAAACATAAACATATTAAAATATCCGGTTCCGTTGGGTCCAGCAGGTCCAAACTTCCCAGTTCTCAATGCCAGAACTGGGACACCCTATGGTCCAATTTGCGACTTGCTATGACCTTCGGAACCGGAGATACACAAATACACTTAAAACCGTTTCACATTTTAATACAAAAATCTCCGCTGTAAATTAAATCACGGTTTTTCACTAAATCCCCTTTGAAAACAACGGGCTTCGCCGCCATAGACTTTCAATGGCAAACCGCCGCCGTTGGCGGCTATGGGAATCCGCCACCATAGACTTTCAACGGGGCGACGCCGCCGTTGAAGTCAATGGGGGTTTTCCGCCATAGCCGGTCAATGGGGTTTGGCCACCATTGGAGTCTATGGGAAAAGTCTCAAACTTTCAAAGGGGTCCATACTCCGTCGGGTTGGTCCAAGAGGGTCAAGGATGGTTCTGCAGCGATGCCGGAGCAGTGGCTACAGATACCCCAAACCCTGATCCTCTGGGCCCTCCGGAACCGGAGCTATGGATTACCAATTTTCAGCTTTTGACACTTAGCCGTTTTCTTGAGCTGTTTCTGCCGCCGCCATTGGAACCTATGGCACGACCCGCTCTTCTCGGTTCGACCTTTATCGGGGGTCCAGGATACGGCGACCCGGTTGTGGTCGAGTGGGGGGAGGTCTAGGAACTAGGGTCAGAAAGAATTTTATTTCTAGGTGCTCTAGAACTGTTTATTCCCACGCCACTTGTCGTTGAACTTGGCTAATCAGTGATCAAAGCTCTCCTATTGAAAATGTATCCGCTTTGCGGTTAAGTGGTTTGGACGGCAGCCAACTCGTTCCTGGAAAGCTCCTTCGAGGATTTCCATTGAAGTCAATGAGCCCATTGACTTACAATGGGAAACCGCCGCTCCTCCTCTCGGACGCCATCTGCTGGTCTTCTCAAGAAACAGGACCCAAACAGCAAGATTCACCATTGAAACACATGGAGCTCAATGGCAGCCTATGGGAGCCTGCAAAATGGTGCCTGAAAAGGCGGGAAAATTACACAAAGGGCTATAATCACTAAACAACTATTAACCCTTGTGCTCCCAGATGGATCCTAGTGTATGTGTGATGCAGACTCTGATATAACAATAAAACAGGGGAACAGTGGAATATACATTTTCAGGTTATGACAAGGGTTAAATCACATTGCTGGGCCTCAGCCCAGTTAACCCCTTGTCTCCCTGGTGAGGTTAGAGGGTGGCCAATTGGGGTGTAACCCCTTTAATCCCAGGCCAAATCCTCCCCATCGTCACAATATGGAACAGTAATGTGCTGCAAACCCCTTTAGTGAGAATACTACAGTAAGGTAACGGAATTGCAGACTGCTTTAGCACTGAATATAGCGTTATAGCAAATGTAAATGTTCGTCAGGCACCATCATTGCAAAGGATGAGTCACGTTTTGTGTGCCAATGAGACATAGCTACTATGTCATGGAATCGGGCACTCCAGGGGCCCCAGGACATAGTAGCTAGGTCAAAGTCCCTGCTCAGTTTTCTAGGGGAGATTATGTCCTGTGCTCTGAACACAATCTATCAATAAGGGGAATGGAAAGAGGAGAACTCCTTCCCTTTCGTTCCATCATGATTAAGAAGCATTATAGGCTAAAGCAGTAAAATTCAGGGCATTATTGAAAACCCTGCTCTCTGATTGGTTAAAATTCCGGGCATTATCCATAGTAATGCCCTGAATTTCAGCAGCTTGCAAAATGCAGTTGTCAATCTGTTTATTTCCAGCCAATCAGCTTTCAGAACAACTGAGACAGGGCAGGGGATTGGTTTGAATTAAGTAAAAGCTCTGAGACATGGCAGGGGATTGGTCAGCCATGGTTTGGCTCCTCCCCCTCCTGAGCTGACTGAGATTTTCTGAGCAGTTTCAGTTGAATTGGGGGGGTGGAGAGACTGCAAAGAAGTAAGTGTGTTGTGTATAGGGGTGCAGTGTTGTGTGTGGGGGGGGGGAGGGGGAGAGGGTGTAGAGGTGCTTTGTTGTGCTGTGTTTTGTGTAGAGCTGGGGGAGAGAGTGCAAAGTTTAGTAAGTGGCTGCATTTTTTATTGTGGCTGCAGTGTGTGTGTGTGTGTGTTGTGCTGTTGTATGTGTAGCAGCAGTTTGTGTGAGTGTAGAGCTGATGTGTGTGTGTGTGTGTGTGTGTGTATAGAGCTCCAGTGTGTGTGTGTGTGTGTGTGTGTGTGTGTGTGTGTGTGTGTGTGTGTGTGTGTGTGTCAGTAGCAGTGTTTATGGGTGTAGCATGTGCATAGCAGCAGAGTTTGTGTGTGTGTAGAGCTGCTGTGTGTATAGAGCTGCTCCTGTGTGTGTAGAGGTGCTGTGTAGTGAGTGTAGAGGAGGTGCTGTGTTGTGTGTCTAGAGCTCCAGTGTGTGTGTGTGTGTGTGTGTGTGTGTGTGTATAGAGGCACTGTGTTTCGTGTGTGTGTGTGTGTGTGTGTGTGTGTGTGTGTGTGTGTGTGTGTGTGTGTGTGCACGTGTGTGTGTACACAGAGGGGCCAGCAGTGTGTGGATATAGATATCTGCAGTGTAAGCGTATATAGAGGTGGTTTCGTGTATTTACGATTTTATTTGAATAAAAAAATCTATTTAACTATACAAAAGTGTCTATTATTTATGAAATAAGCCTACATTTAGCCTATAATAGTAATAATCCCCTCAGAACAGGGCATTACTGGCCAATAATGCCCTGGCTGGGTTAAAGTCCCTCGGCTTCGCCTCGGGCCTTCAACTCTTCCAGCCAGGGCATTATTGGGCAGTAATGCCCTGTTCTTCAGGGATTATTACTTAAGTAACGTGATCACAATTGTCGGAGGGTTTGTGGTCCCATCCTGCAATTAAAAGGTTAAAAAGAGTAGCAGACAAATACATTTATTTTGTAACTGAATATTTCTGTCCATCATCAAGTCTGTTTAGTAAGTACAAAGTAAATAAATAAAAATATGGTTCAATAATTAATCAAAAAGGTAACATTAAATTTAAACTACATTTTACTAAATCAATTTTACACAATAAATACAATTTCGTTTACCTGTCCATTTGACTTGCAAAAGTATTTATTTTTAGAGATTTTACTTTACTGTATGTTCAGTTCTTCGCATTTAGCAACCGAATTAGGCAAGCGCGTATTATTCCGTTCAGGTTGGATTATGCAGCATTTCCCATCAGGAAATTGTGGCTGTGGGCTACATGGTTACCCCGTGGCATAACGTGTCTGATCAAACAGTAATAACATCTGTCACCAATGGAGAAGGAACTAAACATCTGTAAAAATAAGGTCTTTAAACTCTTCCTTGCATCTAATGATACATTGGTTTCAATCCTGTATGATGCATGTTCTGTATGTACGTCTTTATTCTCCTACGAGGTCTCTGCAAAATGCGTTCCACCTTAGTTGCCATATAATTGCCTGTTTGACCCAATCAAACCATGTCAATTAAAACAGGGATTTTGTATGTCTTCCCTCTAAACTTGCTGATAAAGCGGCATGTGACTTGGAATTATCATGTGTAGTTATGTGTTCCACTTGCTGAGATAATATTGTCAGTGTCCTGATCTATGTACCTAAGGATTATTTTTTTTTTAAAGGTTTATTTGTCCACTTTGTTAATCCTTTTCTACATCTATTCTTTATTGTGTACTGTACGATATATGCTGATACCTCTACATGTATATATATATATATATATATATATATATATATATATATATATATATATATATATATATATATATATAGTAATATTACTGTATGTTCATTTGCATATCTTAGACAGGTCTGCAACCCTGTCTTTCCCCATTATCACCCAGCACACAGCATTTCCACTGCAGCAAGGGATTCTGGGAAATGACATGCAAATGAGCACACAGTGCCACCTTTTGTCTCAAGCTCGTATTACACAAGCAAATCCTCAAGCCAATGCATACTGTTTTAAACACAGCTTTTAGACAGAGGCTGGGACGAGATGCAATGCCAGTAAACCCACTCACAGACATGTTTCAACCTTGATGGGTATCATCAGTGTGAGGTTGGTTGCTGGCTATTGCTGGTTTGAGACTAGACTAGGTATTCACCACAATTATTAAGGTTATGGTGGGTAAAAAAAGTGACAAAAACCCTCCACAGTTAAGCATATAGCAACTGTAAATATATATAACTTTATCAGTGTCTGCTTTGAAAGGCTCACTCCTATGAGCCAATGCTGACAACCTGTATGACGTGTAACATTTGAGGTTCTTTGTTTAACTCTGTTCAGTGTACCCACATTGAATACAAATTCAGTCAAAGAGCACATTTTCAAACGTACCTAATTTTACAAAAACGTAAAGACTATCAGCGAGATTCTCTAAGCTCTGAGTCTGCCTTTCCATGCGTCTGGCACAGAAGCCCAATTTAAGTCAAGCCTCAGAGTTTAGAGAATCTCGCATTATGACTTTTTCATCCAAGTAGTCTTAAAGTTGACTCCTTCTGTGATAAATTTGGTGAAATCTGCAGAAGACAAACTACTGTACCTCGTATGTAGATGCAATGGACCGTTTTGACACTAAGCTACTGTTTAGTAAATTTCCCTTTAATTGTGCTTACTTTTTTTCCTTACGTTGAAATCTCTAATGCACCTGTATTATTTTCTATTGTCTCTTTGTGGGTCTAATATTATACAACTTAGTCCCAGATTCAATTAGTAGGATTAGCATTTTCTGTAATGTAACATTGTAAATTAAACAGTGCTTTTAAGCACTGTATTCAAAGCAAATAATGTAGCATTATTCCATTTTTTCTTCTGTCAAATAGTAAATATTATTTTTACATCACAGTATGAAAAGGTGAAAGCAAATTAGCCAATTAGAGCCTAAATCATATTCACCCAAGATTTACCAGGCATTGTTATGGCTAAATTGAGAAAAGGTATGTAGAGATGTGCCAAACTATATCATATGCAATCGTAAGAGTTTTAACGTCTCCCCTCCCCCTAATTTCACTTACTTGCAAAATGTTTCACCAAACCAGAAAGAGCTCATAATATCACCAAATTATCTTTCAACAAAATATCGCAAGATTATTAGTGTTTGGGAACTATTCATAATGTTAGCCTTATGTGGATATAGATAATTAAGCAAATTAACGTATTACGCAAAATTGCAATGCACATTGACTGAATGCTTGGCGAATCACATGTAAACTCTGACTACGTTGCATTTTTTTTTCACGGCTGAAAAAGGGCAAATTTGCATGGTTCACAACCATTGGCAAAAGTTTGACACATTGTTGTGATTCACAACATCATCAATCATTCGTTAGAAGCAATTATCCCCAAATCAGAAAAATACACCTTTATTCAGTATCCAACTCGCGCGCACACTGACTGGGGCCGTAGCCTAAGGCTGGGGCCATGGTACCGCAGACCGTGCGGACAGTGAACAGATTGCCTTAAGGCAGTGTTCGCATCCATGCGGCGTGCGCGCGGATTCGGGAGGGGGTGAGTGTTGAGCAAGAAATTAGTTAAAACTGATTTCTTGGTGCGACAGGTCGGTCACGTGAGCGGTTTGCCCAATAAGGGTGAACCAGCTCCGTGACGCCATAGGCACGCCCCCCAGAGCATACCCCCCAAGGGGGTCAACCATGCCCAGGGAAAGCACCCGCTTTCCCACAGTCTCCGCATGCCTCTGCGCGGGCGAAGGCACCATGGCCCGGGCCTTAGTCTGACAAGAAACATATGAAGTGTTTCCGATAAAACTTTCAATCTATTTTTCAGCTGCCACATATTACATTGTGGGTATCAGAGAAGATACATGTGTAGTACAAATGATATTTTATTGAAACCACAGAAGAGTTCTTGCTCACATATTTTTTTACAATACTTCATCAGACGTAAATGTAGTCTCTCTTTACACTACATGATCAAAGAGAAAAGCAAGAGTGAAAACAGGAAGCAGTAATATATTCATACTTATTGATGTCTGAATTAATAGAATAATATTATTATCATTATTATTACCATTTTGAATTGATGTGAATCAGTGAGCTCTCTCTTTTCAATGCACTTGGTGGCTTCATCTTTATTTGAAGGGATGTAGATTAGAGCGTCTCTGTAATTCAATGTGCCTGCAAATAGTTACAGAAATAGAACAGCAATGAACATATATTTCCCTTTTCTTAATGCCAAGCACATACAGTACCCAATGATCTGCGCCAGAAGTAAGAACCCGGGTTTAACAGATTTCTTATATTTAAAAATATATTGCTAGTTATTTACCTCGACAGAGTATAGTAACTTGAACATTTCAGCAGAGAATACAGAAGAATAGCATTTTACATAGGCTGCACGATAGACACATATTGTATTAGTTAGAGACTTTGTAAGATCAGCCTGGGATATTGTATTGATTTAACATTTTCTACTTTCTGGGATAAAGGTCTCTATATTTAATACGCCAGAAGATCAAGAAGATACCAACCCCATAAAGAGATTTCAAAAGTTGCCCAGTTTACTTGAGGACTCCATGACACTTGTTTGTCTATCACTGTTGTAGGGATATTGATTCTGGAGCATTGATTCTTTAACAGGGCCCACCTGAAGTAAACTGCACAATGGTCAGTTCCGGGGACTCACGGTTTCCTGACATACTTATATGATGCCCAGTGCCCCAAGCTATGTGTTTCCTGGTCCTAGCACTGTAAGTCCTGGTAAGAGCAGGCAGTGTTAGGGTTAAGTCCCTCTCACATGGGCCAGCATGTGAGTTTCCTCAGCAAGGGGTTTGTATCGGTTTCCAGGTGCAGTCTTGAAACCATTGGAGCATGTGCCGGGGTGGGGGGGCTTCGAAGGGTGGGCTCACTGGAGGAGTGCTGCCCAGTTACCGGAGCTTAGGAGTGGGACCCTCTCCTGGTATAAAAGATGGCTCCCTATCAAATTGAGTGTGTTCCAGTTTAGCCTGCTCCTTAGGGAGTGGGTAATGTTTCTACCATACCCCATCAGGGGGTAGGGGGTTTGGGACTAGCCCAGGGGCCTCAAGCTCAAGCCCAGGGGCCTTGACTACAAGGGGAAGGATCAAGATGCAAGCTGTGAGGGAAATGTCCTATGAATAATGCTGTGTGATAAATTAGTACCCCTGTTGCATGAGATAGAAGGATGTGAGCTGGTTTACCAATAAATGGTTGAACTGTTTCTTTGCCTAGAGTGTGAGTTTATGGAAAGTGAAATGAATTCATACACTTGTATCTCCTAAATTATTCTTACCTCTCAAATCCCCCTGAAATTCTTTCATGTTGTAACCCCAACTATGTTGATATTGAAGGTCACACATTTAAAGAAGCTATCCATTAAGTTTTTTTTATTTTTTTAATACAAGATTGAAGCAGGGGGTCTCTGGAGCTGAACCCCATTCATTTCAGCTTCAGGGACCCCCTACTTCTGAAGATACTTACCTCCTTAGTGGGTGTCAGTAACCATGCCAGGGTTCACATTATAGCTGATTTTCAAAGCTCCCAGATCATGTGGGCCAATAGGAAGCTGGGACGTCACCCAGTGCGGCTTTCTATTGGACTATGTGACGCGGGAGCTTTAAACTGCAGACAACTACAGAGACACCAGCACCTCCTTTGGAGGTAAGTATCTCTGGAAGCAGGGAGTACCCAGAGCTGAAATTAATGGGGTTGAACTCCGGAGACCCCCTGCTTCAATCCTGTATTAAAAATGTGGAGAAAAAGAAGGAACAAAATGCATTTCTCCTTCGAGGGCTTATATTATGCAGTATAATGAGCCAATGTTCATTTTGTTCTTTTTAATGATGTTGAGGACAATTAATTGCAGTTAACTGCTTACATACAGTAGATGATTGATTAAAGTGGGCGATATTTATCAAAATGATGCAAAACATCTTTATACTCTTATTGTTGTACTTATGTTTGATTTTGACAAGGTTCCTGTGTTGTGACCATAGGAAACAATTTTCAATTTATGATTAACTCAAGACAGAAAATCTATCAATGACTTATAATCCCAGCAGAACGACTGCACCACAATGTCAATTCAGTAGCACAGCTTTTAAAGTCACAGTCCCACTCAGTATTATATGTAGATGTTATACACACCCCCTCTACCATTTTAATCCCTGGTTGTGTCATTTAAAGTGGTAGTTCAACCACCTGCAGAGAAAAAAGTTAATTTTTTTTAACCCTCGGCAACATGCAAAGTCAAATAAAGTTAACCCCGGGAACCTTGCAGCCACTCAGACTGAAACTTCCTGGTCATGCTGGAGTCTGAGTAGATAGAGGTCCCATACGAGCACCTTCTATCAGGTTTTGCATGTACCTGATGGAATGAAAATTGGTTCCGGGAAGATCATCACCTACGCAGGAATTCAGATACATTTTTTTTGTTTTCCTTATGTGTTTATATTCTTTTCATCAGATAAGTTTTAAATACAGATTTTGTTTCCTGTGGGTAGGTTGAACTGCCATTTTAGGATATGGTTAATAGCTTTGCAGACGTAGAACTGAAAACTAATGGCAAAAAACTAAAATGTATGTACGGTGTATCACTATTTGTATTGCGTCCTCCATGTAGATAGCGCTTTACAGCAGTAATACATGTGACAAAATATGAGACATAATGGGAACAATGTATACCCTGCTCACTTATGTAACTGTATTTGTAACCATGTATTATTTGTCATCTTATCTCTATGCCCAGGACATACTTGGAAACGAGATGTAACTCTCAATGCATTACTTCCTGGTAAAATATTTTATAAATAAATAAATAAATGAAAAACAAGCGCTCCAGTCATAAAAGTAACAATAGGAAAAAGAGTCCCTGCCGCGAAGAGCTTAAAGTCTAAGGCCTCGTCCCCACTGCTCGCGGAGGCGCTCGCTATGGCATGTGCAGTGCGAACAAGATACGGCCCTCTTTGGGGGCGGTGCCAGTCACTGCCTGCACGCACTTGCACAAAGTGCAATGCGCAACCACCTTTGCCAAAAGAAAATATTTTGCTATGGCAACGTGACGTCATGACGCTGGAGCCGAGGTAAGTGGGGGTGAAAGGGAGGGCGTGGGGTGAGGTGACCGCCGGCAGGGGGGCGCAGGGAAAAAAGTTTGCGCCCCCCTGGTGTAGAGGATCCAGGAGACAAAAGGAGGTAACCAAATGGAGTAAGCGAGAACACAAGGTGTTCAAGGAGTTTAGAGGGTAAAGGCAGGAGGGAGACAGGGAGATAATTAGACAGGTAGGTTTAAAGCTTGCTGGTTTTTTTAGCAAAGGTATTACTGTTGCATGCTTGAAGGAGGTGGGAAAGGTACCAGAGTGGAGGGAGTTGTTGAAATGATGTGTGAGTGTAGTGATTAGAGTAGGAGCAATGGGCTTGAGGGAATCGGGTCAAGAAGAGAAGTGACAGAGGGAGAAGAGATCATCCGCGAATGTATCCTCCTCTGTGACAGAAGCAAAAGAGTCAAGAAAGGCAGGAGGTGAGTAAGGAAAAACAGGTGTATAATATGAGGAGGATACAGAGGGGATGTCTCAATTGAATGGAATCCAGTCTTGAAATAGCCAGCAAACTCCTGAGGTGAAATGAAGGAAGAAAAACAGGTAACAGATGGTGGTCTGAGTAGAGGTCAAAGACAGAGAAAAAGTGACATGGATTAGACTTGTGTAACCCATGTTCCCCTCTCCCTCTGGGAGATTACATTGCTACATGGAGTGTGGTGGTGCATACCTGCTTGCTCACAGTCGATCTGAGTCCCCCACATGATTACTCCTGACAGGCCTGCTCTACTAGGGCTTAGTGCCAGGAGGAAGGCAGACTGGTAGTCCAAAACCAGCCAGAGCTACACTTGTGAGTGTTGATTACTGAAGAAAAAAAGGTTTGTTTAGCCTGTCAGAGGGCAAACTTGAAACAGTATCGGAAAGATTTGTAGTGTAGGAAGTCTGAGAGTGTGACATTTCCTCCAGATGCATTCAGAGGAGCGAGTGCAGGAGCAGAGCATGAGTCTATGGCAGTTTACCAGGGTCTGGGGTTAGAAGGGTGAGAACGGCAGAGAAAAAGAGAGGCATATAGATAGAGAGGAGGAAAGGCAGGGTTGTAGTTCATGAGCAGTTTGTTAGAGTCTGTAGCGGAGCAGAGAGAGGATACTGAGGAGTGCTCAGTGGAATCAAGAACCGGTAGATTAATGGAACACAGGTTTCTGCAAAAACGAGGGCTAGATGGAGGTAGAGAAGGGAAAGACAGAGATAAAAGGAGATGGGATGATGGCCAGAGAGAGGAAAGAGGGAAATGGAGAAATCAGTGAGTTTTTTTGTGAAAACTAAGTCCAGGTAGTGGTTGTCCTTGTGGGTGCTGGCTGCGGTCTATTGGTGGAGGCTAAAAGAAATGTATTTGTATATAGAATTATAAATATGTCAGTTACGTATGTATGTACAGTATGTATGTATGTTTTCAATTACGATACATAGCACTATTAATGTACATAGCATTTCACAGCAGTAATATTTGTGATAATCATATAAATAACAAATAATACAAATAACACATAAAGGGAATAAGTGCTTCAGACATAAAAGTAACATTTAGGAAAAGAAGTTCCTGCTCAGAAGAGCTTACAATCTAATTGGTTGGTAGGAAGAACGCACAGAGACAGTTGGAGGGCGTTCTGGTAAGTGCGTCTGCAAGGGGCCAAAGTTTATGTATGAGGTGTAAAGTATCAGCCATGGAGCTACTCATATGCTTCTTTAAGCAGGTGTGTTTTCAGGTGGGTCTTAAATGTGGATAGAGAGGATGCTAGCTGGTTATTTAAGGGAAGGGCATTCCAAAGGTGTGGGGCAGTCAGTGAGAAAGGTTTTTATGCGGGAGAGGGCTTTAGATACAAAAGGAGTAGAGAGAAGACACGAGCAGAACGCAAGAATTGGGATGTTGTATAACGAGAAATTATGGCTCAGATGTAAGGAGGAGCAGAAGAGTGTGGAGGAGAATTGAGTGTGTGATACAGGATTTGATAGGAAGCCAGGAGAGGGATTTCAGCAGTGGAGACACCGACAGATTTAGGAAAGAGTAGAGTGATTCTGGCAGCAGTATTTAGGACTGATTGTAGGGGAGACAAGCGGGAGGCAGGAACGCTGGACAGCAGAAGGTTACATCAATCGAGACGAAAAAGAGAATGAGGGTCTGTGTCAGAGTTTTAGCAGTCGAGCAACAGAGGAAAGGGCGTATATTTGTAATATTGAGGCGGTAAAAACTCCAGGTTTTAGCTACCTTTTGAATGTGAGAACAGATTTTTCTGTTTGTATTGTATTGTATGTCTTTATTTATATAGCACCATTAATGTACATAGCGCTTCACAGTAGTAATACATGTGGTAATCAAATAAATAACAGATAATATAAACAGGTCATGGAAATAAGTGCTTCAGACATAAAAGTCAGGAAGGAAGGATCCAACACTCCACGTTTTTTTAAATAAAGTCATTTTATTGTGCCACACAACGTTTCGACCAATAGGTCTTTCTCAAGTGACTAGGCATAAAAGTAACATTAAGGAAAAGGAGTCCCTGCTCCGAGGAGCTTACAGTCTAATTGGTAGGTAGGGAGAACGTACAGAGACATTAGGAGGGAATTATTGGTAACTGCGTCTGCAGGGGGCCAAGCTATATGTATCATGTGTCCAGTATAATCCACAGTGTTATTCATATGCTTCTTTAAGCAAGTGTGTCTTAAGGTGGGTCTTAAAGGTGGATAGAGAGGCTGCTAGTCGGGTATTGAGGGAAAGGGCATTCCAGAGGGCAGTAAGTGAGAAAGGTTTAAGGTGGGAGAGGGCTTTAGATACAAAGGGGGTAGAAAGAAGACATCTATGAGAGGAACGCAAGAGTCTGGATGGTGCATAACGAGAAATTAGGGCTGAGATGTAAAGAGGCGCAGAAGAGTGTAAAGCTTTAAAAGTGAGGAGGAGAATTGAGTGTGAGATACGGGATTTGATCGGAAGCCAGGAGAGGGATTTCAAGAGGGGAGATGCGGAGACAGATTTAGGAAAGAATAGAGTGATTCTGTTTCCTCCTACATCACGAGCGCCGGCACCTCTGCTCTCATGTGCATTTGTGCGCTCTACACATCTATGTGATCGCGCCGCGCGTGCCCTCCTGTGCGCCGTCGCGATCACCATGCCCGCAGCCTTAGAATAATTGTCTAGTGATGGATAATATCACACTAGGAGACTGGTGCTGTGTATCAGCACACATACTAATATATGTGAATATACACAAATGCAGGGGTATTTAATAAAATCTCAGATCTTCTAGATTATTTTTTGTGAATATTGATGTATGAAGTTTTTAACTATGTTTATTTTTATGCATTTATGTAGGTTATTTGCATTATAATAAATAATAATAATAGCATGTTCTTGTATAGCTCTGCCAGTTTTACGTAGCGCTTTACAGAGACATTTTGCTGGCACAGGTCGCTGCCCCATGGAGCTTACAATCTATTTTTGGTGCCTGAGGCACAGGGAGATAAAGTGATTTGCCCAAGGTCACAATGAGCTGACACCAGGAATTGAACCAGGATCCCCTGCTACAAACTTAGTGCCAGTCAGTGTCTTTACTCACTGAGCCACTCCTCCTATTATTGTAACCGGATATAGACTAAACACGATGTAGTTGGCAAACCTAGGATTAATAAGGCAATTAGGGATGAGGGCTATATACAGGGACAGAAAATACCACCTATCTACATCCCTGGCAAAGTAATTCGAACAAAACGCGTTGGGTAATGTCCGGACATCCGTGTAACTGGAAGTGATGCTTTGGGTGAAGGCAGACGTGATGTTGTGACCCAGAAGACACCAGCAAGTTCCAGATCCACATGGAAGATGCTAAGGAGTATTTGGAAACCACTCAATGTATATTGCACTATATTCCTTTTCTCCTTCTCTATGGTACCTTTGGAGTATTCACATCGGAGGAGCTGTTGATTTTGAGAAATTTGACTACCTGACGTGCCTTGAAATAATTAACTAAATGTGCGTGCATAGCAATAAGCCTAAGAAATAGGCTCTATCATATATATATAAGAAAGCGCACACTCCTAGTGCAATAAAGTATGGACAATTTATTAAAATAAGATAAATCTGCAATGATTGCACTCACAAACGCACGGCGTTTGTGAGTGCAATCATTGCAGATTTACCTTATTTTAATAAATTGTCCATACTTTATTGCACTAGGAGTGTGCGCTTTCTTTTCTTTTTTTCTTTTGTTAGATTTCACTGCTGGGAGTGGCACACCCCGTGTAAGGACATTAATTGTTTTTTATACCTACAATTATGTACTTTTAATTTTAACCTATTAATGGACATTAGTTTTTTATTTTTCGTATTTGTTTTAGTTATAACAACTTGTGTCTGCATGTAGTTTAGTTGGTATCTAGGTTACTATTAGTGTTTGCATATTGGTTAGCCTTATTCATCATTTTATTTATATGGGTGATTAGGAATCATCCGTTAGTATTGATTAGCGCTGTCCTTATTGTTGTTATACTGTATATATATTTCTTCACTTCTTCCTTTTTCCCCATAAACAACTGCACCAACTTAGAGGAGGAATTTATCTATTTGAAAGGTAAAGTCTGGAGAGGACTCTTATTAGGAGAGCTGCTGTGTAGGCATAAATAGTGATAGTTTTTGTCTAGGTTAAGAGTGCATTACTTTGTTCATTGATTTAAAAACGAATTTCACTTATCTTTTCTGCAATCAGGTGTTTCATAGGGGCTGTAAAGATAATAGCACAAACTAGTGTGGAGTATTGATGTGAATTACACCCTATGTATCCTGTGTGATTAATATACAGTAACCGGCTGCGAATAAGAAATGTGAATAGCATTAAAAAAAGATTAATTGTGATCTTGATGCTTAAAAAGTAGATTGCACTCACATGGGTTCCTTCCAGTGTTTTTCAAATAGAGAGGTTGGCATATGCACTGAAGTGCTCTTCATATCACACCACTCCTCGTTAAAAAAAAACAAAAATGGTATATATAGCATAAAATTGTTTACTAAATTAGAAAACAAATGAACAGGAGGGGGAAGGAAATAGACTTACACTTTCCCAGACAAAAAATAAGCAATGAGTGTCATAAGCGTTCTAGAGACGTCTATAAGAGCAGCATCTAGGAGTGGATATTACTGAAAGCTGATATTCAGCGGGGTGAATACAGTACACATATAAGTGTGTGGCTGGTTTGTGCATTTTCTGTTGTCAGTGTTTCATAGCGGCTGCCTGGAGAAAACCAGCCCCTAGTATTAACATAGTTGAAAAATATATATGGCGTATCATGCTTATGGAAAACTGCCTGGATATTTTAATGACTCCCTTCATAAATTTGAAATAGTTTGGGACCCATGGTGCTGTCTAATGGCTGACTAGAATTTTGATCATTCCATATAGTCAATCATCGTTGTAGAGGTAAAATCGCACTAAATGCACTTCCTGACTTGGAATTTCTTGATATTTATATTGAAAAACTCATTAAAGACACCTAATCTTCAGATATTGTCATATCAAAATACCTTTTACCTCTAAAATGACGATATGGTGTAACTCTCTGGAGATAACTGGGCATAGATGACCCTTTTCTTTTAAACCCTATTCTATGGTTTTATCAGCTTCTCATGTTCTCTTTAGATTGGGGATATTACCATTGCTGAATTTTAAACCTGTGCCAAGCTTTTAAGATAAGTTATTTTTAATTCCCATGCGTACTACCATTGTTATTTTACTCCCTTCTGATTTTATTATAATTTTTTTTCATTTTGCGCCCCTTACTGGGTTTAATTTGTGTTACTGTTAAACAATTCAAAATTCAAGGATTTCAAGTAAAAAAACAAACAAAAACCCACCATGTGCTGTATCTGCGCCCGGGGTGTTGGTGCATGGTGAAGTATTATAGTAATCTATATTATATGGGATCTTATATGGGGGCTACATGTTTCATTCATGTAATCATCAGCATATACTATATACCAATATAAATTGTTATGCCCTTCACATACATTATATCAAACTAATGATGTAGGACATAATAATATAAAAAGGAACATTAAAGATAGCTCTCCAACATTAAACACAACAATATGGGTATTCCATCAAAATCCTACTGGCTTGTGTTTTATCATTAAATCCCAACTTCAAACGTAGTTGTACAAGAAAGATAGGAGTATGGTTAAGACACGTGTCCCTGGTATAACTAATTTATTTATAACTTTGCAAGCATTGCCCAGAAACCTCCATTACATTGTTCAGCAATCTACGTAACAACTAGATGATGGTATAGAACGGAGAGCAGAGAAGATTAGATTGGCAATTGGTAACCCAACTCGAAAGTTCAGCATTATTTCAAGCTCACATTTTTGTTCTGAAGCATTGATGCCCAATGCGCAGACCTAACGTCTATACAATATGTGCCCTTATTAGAACACTAAAATGACTGGGGATTAAAATGCATTATTTCCAACAGGCAACATCATGTTCAGTGATATCTAACACTATAATGTACATTATACAAAGAAACCTCCTTACAATGCTGCAGAACTTTAGTTGTAGACAAATATACTTCAGTACTATTATATAAAAAGAATGTCTATTGACTGCGTTAAAACTATTCAGTGAAATTGAAATGTTTCTAAATAAAATATACATAAAACAAGCCTTTCTGAAATGCTAATAGTTAAGGTCACATAACAAAAAATGTCAAAATCATAGCTCAATATTTAGCATTGGAACAAATTAAACTCTTATCAGGATATTGTTCCAAGAAATCCCCTTTAAAACAAACATGTGGAATAGATTTAGAAGACAACATATGTCTGTTTCAGAAATGCAGAAGTATTAAGAATGCGTTTCCTGTTTCTATAGATTAGGTATTCTTTCCACCTTCATGGATTGTTCAATAAAATGCATGTACATTATTTTATTAATCCAGATTACCATGCAACTAATTGTATTTATATAGGAGAAACTGCATTACATTCGGTAAACACATCTGCTTATAATTTGCAAGTTTTAAACCAAGCCTGCTGGAGGAAACATTTTAATTTATTTGAGGCCAAAATGAAACACTGAGTTTTTTGTTCTTTTTGAGACAGGATAAAGAAAAGGAAACGGCAGAAACAGGAGGTCACCAGAAGCTCACATTTTATAAATAAATTAGCTTCTGAAGAAAATAAATTGAACTCCAGTTGAAGCAGTGTAAACACTACTGCTGAGCTTGGGGTCAGCTAGACATGAATAACAGCACAACCTGCCAATTACATCAATGGTCATGGTTTATCTATAATTTAATATGTGACAGGCACATTGATATTATGCAGACCAAATCCATCCAAAAGAAAAAAGAAGCATCAAATTCCTTTGTTTTGAAATCATCCTGTAGTGGGGTTATGGGAAGCAGGATACAGTTACAAATGGATCAGAATATGCAATTTTATTTTTCTTCCTCCCAAATAAAATATGGGTAGACACCAAGCCATATCCCCGTTCATTGGGCCACAAGAGTAGATCCTCATTAGTCTGTTAAATCGCTATTTTGCTGCCATTTCGCATATAGATTGTTGTAGCGCATATCCACAAAGGTAATTAGCATTACAATCCCCTCTCGTTAATTAGAAAAATATTGCATCGATACATTTTAATGGTCGTCTGGCTTACTCATATGCAAATCATTCTAATGTTAACCTAAGATCGCAGATCCACAAACCTCCATTCATGTTAACGCATGGCAATAACCCTACGATAATTAGGTCACATCAAAACCTGCTGTTACCCACATCCAGACCATGATTATCATAGAGTTATTTCTGGGAATAGTCTACAAGGACCAATAGGAAGCCACACCGGATTGTACGGAGTATAGGACTTTACACTTTCATTACATATATGATACAAAGATATATGTTGTGGATCATTTAAATGTCTGAAATATATCAAGAGATGCATCTGTTAATGTGTCATGTTCAAGTAATGAACTATACTATGGTTTTTAGTGATTAGAGTGAATGTAGGATATATTTGTCTGACCTATTGTGATATATAAGATTGACTGTATTAAGTATGGGTGTACAATAAAGTTTATCCATATTATAACAATAATTACCAAGAGACAAGTAGTGAACAAAACTTTTAATAATATACAGTTAATTCCCTGTGCGTGAAAAATCAGTGCAGAAAATCTTAACAAAAATACCAACATAACAATAATGAAAAAAACTATATACATGTACCCCTGGTTGGTTTTTGGGCTATAGGTCTGCTCTCCTCCTGGCAGTAAAGCCTAATAAGGGTAGGTGCCAGGAGTAATTATGGGTTTCCCCACTCATTGCAGTGCAGTGAGTCAGAGAAGGTAGTGTCATCAGCCCTTGTGTCCAATCAGAGGCACAGGGGTGGTGCCTACTGGATCTGTACTTTATGCATTGCACTTCCTGTATTTAGGCAGTCTGCCTCTACCGTGAGAGAGGCTGGTTTAACAAAACTAAGCTGTCAGGGCTCTGGCAGTTTGAGGCCCTCCCTTAGGGGAGCGGAGGGAAACCATTTCCTCTTATCCCACCAGGGGATAAGGGAAGAGCAAGGACCACTTTTGGTGCCCTTTGACTGGGAGTGGATCCAGGGACATACTGAGGGTGAACACCCTCCAAGCTGTTATCAACTGCTGCTGCTGAATACAGAAACCGATATAGAATCCTGAGTTTTATTATACCTCCTGCCTGAGAGTAAAGTCTATTGGGAGGAGGGGGAAGAGATTCTTCTGCAGAGACATCTCACCATACACCTGGGGGCTGCACGAGATGGAGGCACTGCACCTGTGAGTACTATTCGGGCAAGACCCCAGGAGCCTGTCCTGTCATTTCCCTACAACACCATGCGGGAGACCCATGTTACCAGCAGGTTTGCACCACATTAAACCATGTAACCAGAGCGAGTTTCCCAAAGAGAGGCCCTATGTGAGATTGGGTGGGGGTAACAAGGCTACATACACAAAGTCATCACCTCCTCTTTTTGGGAGCAGAACTGCCAGGCTCACTATTCGAAGCCTACCAGGCGTCAATCTTGCCACTTGCTCTGCAGGTGGTGTGGGCAACATCAGAGAGGATAGAGGAGGTGGAGTGATCAGCACCATAGAGACCACTGATGTGGGCAGGGACTCACTTGATGCTGCTAGTGTAGTTAGGATTGAGGGGTCTCATAGGCTCTCCACCCCCTGCTGCACCATCCATGTCAGCCCATTTACTGCCGACATGAACTGCCTAATGCGGTTTGTTAAAGCACTACTGTGCTGGCGCATCAGGTGTGTGATGATCTATTATTAACAGTTTTCAGGTCCAGAGACCCCCTGCTTCAACCCTGTATTAAAAAAAAAACGGAACAAAACCTGGCTTGGATTGCTTCTTTAATTGTTGAGTAAACTAGTGTTATTGTGATTAGTGAGCAGTTACAGTATATGGTCCTGAAATAGGCAAAGGATTACTTTATGATGAACAGAAGAAAGAAGGCTCCCTATTGTGTCGCACTAGAGAAAACACCCTGAGCTAAATTAAAATGTACTATTTATTAATGATTAGTGAAAATATATTGCAGTATAAGTTTCCTGTCATTATACAGGATATCCTTGTATCCTCCTTCTATTCGTGTGGTGCAGGGTACACATTTGACCCTTTTCAAGGTCTTCCCCTTTTGTGTAAAGGATTTCTTTATACTGATTGATACCTCACTGCAATGATTAAGGCATGACCTATAGTATTTTCTAATCTTATGAGTGCAAACATCTAAGCATGTCACATACGTTATTTAGTTAAATACTCAACAACTGTATGTGTGACTGCACTGCAAATAATACAGTAATCTTTGTTCTGATCTTCAAGGTTGTGTATAAGATGACATGTATACATGAGATTAATATATATTGTATAATATATCTACTGTCTTTTCACTTACTGGGTTGATCCCTCTCCAGATCCTCTGTATCGATCAGGCCTGGAAGTCCCACTACCTGAGAGGTGGATATGTTCTCCATTAGCTGCTGCTCAATAGCCGTGAGGGCAAAGCAGGTGGTTCCTCTCCTGTTTTCCTGGGGTGGGTGGCATGGTCAAGCCCAGTGCTTTTTCAGCATGTCCACCGAGCAGACAGTGTTACCCAGGGCATTTATTTGGGTCCACCAAGCAATTTAGAGTGGTTTTCCATCACTTCATTGATGAGAATGTCTAATTCCTTCTCTATAAATTTCAGGCTTCTGATTCTGGCAGCATCAAAAGCAGCCGAGGTAGATGACTGCTCAGCCATGTTGACACTTGAAAGGTCTAGCTAATATGACTAAGTAACTTCAGTATGTATTGTGTATTTATTTTAATGTTAATGTGCTCATGGGTATTAGCTTTAGGTATCGCATCAGTAACGCATGTGCGTTAATTAGCCAATCTGCATGTGCAGTGTATTAGTTAACACCAACACACATTGGTTAGGGAGAAGGAGTGGCTCAGTGAGTAAAGACACTGACTGGCACTGAGTTTGAAGCAGGGGAACCAGGTTAAATTCCCGGTGTTGTTGTTTTTGCATATCAGACATAGTTTTTGCGTATCATTAGCTTTGTGGATACCCATTAATAGCCCAGATTTAACGGAGCTTTGTGTATCTACCCCACAGAGCGCTGCTGAATATTGTCAAAGTCTCCTGTATTATAGCCTGTAAATTGAGTTCAGTCAAAAACAGTGTCTCCATAAATAAACTTCATAGCACAAACTCCTTATAGCAGGTTCCTAAGCACAAGCAGAAGTCATGAACTTCCAAATCTCTCTTAAAGGTCAGTGGTTTCTTGGTTGTAAACGGCTGCAGAGAGATTCATTCTAGGGTAGAGCATCAGATTCCTCCTGCATCCCACTCTCTAGGCAGAGTCCTGAGTCCATCTGTGTTCAATTAGTCTTATTAATTGAATCAGGCAGCCAGAATTCCTAGACCGGAGAAAGTCCTGGATCATAATCAGATTTCAGTTATGCGCTGCATACAGATATGTGGTGGTTGTCTGACTGGTGTCACTCTCCTTTCAAATTTCCATAACAATTAAACAGTGTACATCTGCGTCACCCGAAATGTGGATGCCTGATGGGGCTCCCCAACAGCTGCTCCCCTCTGCACAGGACCAGTGTGCTAAGGGTTAACATTTGCTTGTACTTTGTGGAACGTCAACCCCACCCACTGGAATGCTTATGAGACAAGAACACACAAAGAACTTTGTATTCACAGCTGCATTTAATCTGAACTCCTTCAGTGTACATCTGTGTTGCCCCAAACGTGCCCAGCCTTTGGCGCAGCCAAAGTGTGTGAGCCGTTTGCTGCCGTTCACTGATGCTTGTTGGTGTTTAAGCTTCTCTATTTCAATCTGAAACTCACCAGCCCTTTATCCCCTGTACCCAATTTTCCAACTCTATCTGTCCATGAAATGTCTGTGAATTGACTGTATAACCTCTGTTCATTTAATGTAACCTTGTAAACAGATGCAGCGGACGTTATTCGAACATTTACCTGGGTACATCTTGCATTACGCCATGTGGTGGACCCGAGATGGTCAGTTGCAGACATAATGGCCCATCAGATTAAGACAGCAGAGGTCTCTGCTGTGTAAGTCCTACCGGGGTCTGCCTGCCTGTTATAGACGCGCAGTAAGAGATAGGCTGAATAAGTCACTCTAACTGCGCACCTCTCACAGGGGATTTTTATTAAAATTCTAACATTACATTAATGTAGCAGGGGGTCTCCGGAGCTGAACTGCATTGATTTCAGGTCCGGGGACCCCGTACTTCCCAAGATACAGGCCCCGTTATGGGGTGTCGGTATCCCCATGTTAAAATCCTGTGGGTCACGTGACCGTTGGATGGAAACAAAGCAGAGGGATACCGGCACCCCATAACGGGGCCTGTATCTCGGGAAGTAGGGGGTCCCCGAGGCTGAAATCAACTTTGTTCAACTCAAGAGACCCCCTGCTCTCTCACACTATGAATAAAAATAAAATGTACAGTAAGCAGCTTCATTACCTTAGCAGCTACCCGCTGTTGGTTAATGGTTTAATGAATTCCTTGTTGTTTTATTAATTAATTGCTTTGATTGATTAATGGTTTAATTAATTCCTTGTTGAGCTGGTTAGTGCTTTTATTAATTACATTTGTTGGCTACTATTTTTATTTAGTGAATTGGGGTGTTTTTGAATGTTTTATTATTGTGTGTTCTGTGCATTACTGTATTGTGATTAGGGTGCCCATTGTGTGCTATAGTGGCTTATCAAGCCCATATTATTATATTGGGTATGATGTACCACTATATTACTCAATGGGTACAGTGTGGGTATAGTGGGTCCACGGTGGGTGGTTAGGCCTGTGTTAATCTGATGGGCTATTACTGTAGTGTGCCGCGGCAAAACTTGTGAGGATCACGATCATATCTCGAAATTCCATTTCGAGATTTATAAATAAAAATAAATAAATGTTCTTCACTTTAAATTAACCAAGATAACTGTTTTATATTTATTCACTTAGACAAAAAATACTAATTTCAGAAAAATGTCTACAAAAATCAAATAAATGTAACCCTATTTCCCGCACCCAATCTCACATAGGGTCTCAAAAGGGAAATACTGCTCTGGTCACATCAGTCTGGTTGGTGCATACCTGCTAGTAACAGGGGGCCCTGGGTCTCCCGCATGATGTTGTAGGGGAATACCATGACAGGCTTCTGGGGTTGTGCCCGAATTCTACTTACAGATGCAGCGCCTCCATCTTGTGCAGCCCCCAGTGGTGTGGGGTGAAGTATCTGCAAAATAACTTGTCCCTCTCCTCCCAATATACTTCACTCTCAAGCAGGAGGTATAGGTAAAATGCAGATGTCTTTATTTGATCTTCCTTTTAGCAGCAGTCTCAATCACAGCAGACAGAAGGCTCTTCACCTTCAGGATGTCCCTGAACTCACTCCTGGCCAATGGCACCAAGAGTGGTTCTTGCTCTTCCCCTACCCTCTTTTAGGGTAAGAGGTATGGGGTTACCCCACACTCCACTAAGGGAGGGCCTCAAGCTTACCAGAGCCGTGGCAGCTTGGCATGGGTACCCTGTCTCTCTCAAACGTAGAGACCAACTCACTAAATAGGAAGTTGCAGTACATTAAGCAAGCTCCTACAGGCACCACCTCTGTGTCTCCAATTGGACACAGAGCCTGATGACACTGCCAGCACTGACTCCCTGCACTGCATGAAGTGAGGAAATCCCATGATTACTCCTGGCAACCTGCCCTTACCCAGGTATTACTGCCAGGAGGAGGGCAGACCTATAGCCCAAACCACACCGGGCTACATAAACATAGCTGTGTCAAATAATGTTTTTCAAGATAAAAGCTGGATCCTTCTGGATCTATCAGTATGTATAGAATTTTGAAGTATGTTGTGCCCCACGTGTACCTTCTGGGGAGGTGTTCCAGGGCAGATACCTGCTGTTGGGAACGTGAAGTAGACATGGGTCCTGCACTGTTTATGCAAATGTATGCATAGACCTGGCAGGATCTAACAAGGTTTATGAAACTTCTGTATAAATCCAGTAGGATTCAGCAGATTCGGAATTTACCCACATCCTTTTTACTTTCACAATTGGGCCAAGTGACTTGAGTAAAAAAACAGCATTGATTGTCTATAAACACTAGTAACTAAAAATATAAAAATATTAAAGAACCTAAAATATAAACTATGTTTCAGTGTCCACTAAAATCATATTTGGAATAAACTTTTTGCATACGATAGAGATCTTCTCTTCTTTTTCTGTGCAGGCTTTTATATTATATTATACATTATAAAATAACTGACGTCTATTTATTAGAGTGGAGAATGCCAATATCAGGAGTTTCAAAGCATTTAGAGTACAAGAAACACATGTTATAATGAGTGTCACATACGACACCCAGCTAGCACGCAACCCGTATATATGGGACAAGAGTTAATACTCATGCCCGCAAGCGCTCCCACTTTTCACCTCCGCAAAGGTCCGTCAAATGGACAATATCTCCTCTACAGGATCAAGGATCAATACACAACCTGCAAGCTGCCTCACTCTTCACCTTCACAAAGGTCCCTCAAATGAGTTTTATCTCTCCTCAATCCGTCCCAATATACCACCGCCACGAACAGCACACAAGTGAGCACGTGACTTAGATATGCAATCAGGGTTAATACAGACTGCTACTCTCTAGCCAACTCACCTTTCGCCTCTGCAAGGAACCAGCAAGGTAATATTAACCCCTACTCAATTGCAACTCATAACTATCCACTGCCACCACCTGAGGGTATGCAAATATGATAAAAGATCTCAGACTAAAATATTTGCCAGGGCCTCAGGTCCCTGGTAATTATAGAAAAAACTATGCATTTTAACACACCAAAATCAGTTGTAGCAAAAATGTGTCCAAATCATAATAATTCGATCCAGAGCGTGCAACTAAGTTCATTCAGAGCCCAAAAAAATACTTATTAAATGTTTTAATATATATAAAAATACAGTCTTAGATTACAGAAAAGGTATTACAAAGAACATACAGGTACAATAAAAGGCAGAACAGCGTCTTAAAATAACAGGGTAACACATAAAAGAAAACCTATACTTTACCAAATGCCATAGATTTTTTCCCCTGAGAGGTCACTGGTAAGAAACAATTAAATATCCTGTATCTGGTGTCAAACACTCCTCCTGTGGACATCTGATTTTCATAATACTTGCCCAGACTTAAATACAATTATTTTCCATTGAACACAACCTAAACCCAGCCCCAGTCGTAAATCAGTGGTGAGAATGACACATACAACAAAGGGGCAGATGACACAGTCACTTTGAGCTTGGTATTGGACTTTTTGGGACACTTGGTCACATTTGAGCCCCATTTCAGCCGTTAGTTCTTGGCATACAGGACGCTTGTACTGTCCCTTTAAGGGCACATGCACACTCGCGTGCAGGCACGCTGAGACAGCCTGTGTAACCGGAGGAGGAAGTGAGGAGAGCAGCCTCACGTGGAGAAGAGCTGTGAGCCCCACAAGCAGGCCTCCAACACTGCCACTGTTCCTGTTAACCCCTGGAGGGAGAGTCAGCACGAGAGTCACGGTGCAGCAGGAATCACATCTCTGCAAAGACATCAGCAGCAGCCAGAAGACTCTTTGTTGCATTGCCTGTATTTGCCTTGCTGCTTGTAAGTAGGGCTCTGATTTTTCACATCTGGATGACCAGCGGTGTTCTCATTTGTCCAAACCATTTTATGGCATAGTTCTTTTTATTTAATAAATAGTTTTTATAGTCACTAGGAGTTTCTATGTTATATGTGCAGTGTGTGTATTAGTGTAGACCTGTTTTAACCCTACAGTGTTGCACTATGATCTGTGTCTGTTTGTGTTTTTTCCCCTATATGGCCTGTCAAGCAAGTGCTGATCCCCTGAGGAGTACAGGATTATCCAATTAACTTTTGGCGCCAGGTTTTTCTTTGTTTTCACATACAACACAGTAAAACACCTCCCACCAGTGTTTTGTTACGTACTGTGTTTTTATTCCTGTTATGAAAGCCATTGCAGGAACTGTGGCAAACAAAAGCACAAACATATTCCCTGATTGTCCCGGAGCCCCTTTGAATTTCAAGGGCCACCTCCAAACCCACTTCTAACACCATATATAGGAGATGAGTGCAGAGGATAGAATACTGGGGACTTTTTTAGGGTAAAATAAACATAGGCTTTATTATCCAGCAGCTTTAAACTCAAACAGCTTCTAATCAGTAAACTAATTAGAACAGAAAACAATAACCAGGCCTAACCCCATGTAGGGGACTGACTAACATTTCAGCCGTTAGTTCTTGGCATACAGGACGCTTGTACTGTCCCTTTAAGGGCACATGCACACTCGCGTGCAGGCACGCTGAGACAGCCTGTGTAACCGGAGGAGGAAGTGAGGAGAGCAGCCTCACGTGGAGAAGAGCTGTGAGCCCCACAAGCAGGCCTCCAACACTGCCACTGTTCCTGTTAACCCCTGGAGGGAGAGTCAGCACGAGAGTCACGGTGCAGCAGGAATCACATCTCTGCAAAGACATCAGCAGCAGCCAGAAGACTCTTTGTTGCATTGCCTGTATTTGCCTTGCTGCTTGTAAGTAGGGCTCTGATTTTTCACATCTGGATGACCAGCGGTGTTCTCATTTGTCCAAACCATTTTATGGCATAGTTCTTTTTATTTAATAAATAGTTTTTATAGTCACTAGGAGTTTCTATGTTATATGTGCAGTGTGTGTATTAGTGTAGACCTGTTTTAACCCTACAGTGTTGCACTATGATCTGTGTCTGTTTGTGTTTTTTCCCCTATATGGCCTGTCAAGCAAGTGCTGATCCCCTGAGGAGTACAGGATTATCCAATTAACTTTTGGCGCCAGGTTTTTCTTTGTTTTCACATACAACACAGTAAAACACCTCCCACCAGTGTTTTGTTACGTACTGTGTTTTTATTCCTGTTATGAAAGCCATTGCAGGAACTGTGGCAAACAAAAGCACAAACATATTCCCTGATTGTCCCGGAGCCCCTTTGAATTTCAAGGGCCACCTCCAAACCCACTTCTAACACCATATATAGGAGATGAGTGCAGAGGATAGAATACTGGGGACTTTTTTAGGGTAAAATAAACATAGGCTTTATTATCCAGCAGCTTTAAACTCAAACAGCTTCTAATCAGTAAACTAATTAGAACAGAAAACAATAACCAGGCCTAACCCCATGTAGGGGACTGACTAACATTTCAGCAGTCCCTATCTGAGGGCTGCAAGGCTAGGCCTCTTACCCACCTTTGACACAGTCCAAAGTGAGGTACATGTAGGCAGGGTGCTCTCCACATCATGCCATGGTTTGTGGTTGTGTCTGTGGGATTCTCTCTGGCGGGTTCCAGGGACTGATGCTGCTTGGAACAGAGTCTTTTTTCCACTGGGATCTCTCTAGCAGCACAGATTTTTCTGTGCTTGAGATTTTAGATAGTCGTTGTAGCAAAAAGCCTGCTTGATAACTCCCAACACTGCCCACAATTTTCAATTTGGCCCAGTAACCGAAGAGGAGATTACACAAGCACTTCTCAAATTAAAACTAAGCAGCTAATGTGGACCTGACTTACTACAATCTAGGTTCCTACGACTTGGTGCCCCAGCCATTGCCAAACCAATTGCTTCCATAGTCAACTTTATCCTGTCTGCAGGCCATATCCCTAAGACCTGGAAAACTGCCAGAGTTGTCCCAATCTTCAAAAGTGGGGCCAAAAACACCGTCTCAAACTACAGGCCAATCTCACTTCTCCCAATTCTATCCAAAGTAATGGAAAAATGTGTCCACTCCCAATTAAGAGATTACTATACCAAGACAAATTTTCCTAGCCAATTCCATTCTGGCTTTCGCCCCAAACACTCAACCGTAACTACCCTGCTAAAAGTTTGCAATGAAATCCAGTGTGGAATGGAACGGGGACAACTCACTGGTGCAGTATTCCTAGATTTTGCAAAGGCTTTTGATACTGTTGATCATGCTATCCTGCTTAACAAACTCCAAAGCTCTGGAATAGGGAAGCATGCTTTAAACTGGTTTCAGTCCTACCTATCAGGTAGATCCCAACATGTGTCCATCTCAGGCTCTAACTCCAACCACCCTGGATATGTGGTGTCCTGCAAGGCTCTGTTCTGGGGCCCCTACTCTTCTCAGTGTTCATCAATGATCTTCCCACAGCTTGTAAGGAAGCCTCAATACACATGTATGCAGATGACACAATCCTGTATGCACACAGCCATAGCCTCCCTGACTTTCAACACATACTTCAGTCTGAATTTTTGAGACTCGAAAACTGGATTTCCCAAAACAAACTGTTTTTAAACACTGACAAGACTGTAACAATGGTATTTGGGAACAAGACTTAATTTTTAAAGCTTCCAGCGACTGAGCTCCAGATTAAAACCAATGCTAACACCACCCTAACCCCTGTCACTAGTTTTAAATACCTGGGCATATGGTTTGACTCCCACTTAACATTAGGGATGCACATTGATACCCTGACAACCAAGACCTATGCCAAACTAGGGGTACTTTGCAGGAACAAATCCTCCCTAAGTCTCCTGGTCAGAAAGCGTATCGCACAGCAGATGCTAATGCCAATTATTGACTATGGAGACATAGTATATGGCTCGGCACCTCAAACCCACCTTAGCAAACTTGACACCCTCTACAATTCAATGTGTAGTTTTGTTCTCCAATGCAACTATAACACACATCACTGCAAAATGCTCAAAGAACTAGATTGGTCATCACTCGAGTCTAGGCGCAAAGTTCACCTTTCCTGTCTTGCCTTCAAATTCTTTATGGGCAAGCTACCCAGGTACCTGAACAAGCTCCTCACCCCTACCACATGCAGCACCTATCACCTGAGATCAGACTCCAAAAGACTGTTCATTGTCCCAAGGCTCAACAAAGTATCCGGACGTAACTCCTTCTCTTACCGTGCACCCCAAAACTGGAACAACCTACCAGAGACTCTCACATCCACCACCAGTTTCGTTCTTTCAAATCTAAGGCTGTCACACATTTTAATCTGGTCTGTAACTGTTTCATACGCTCATAATATATATTATCTTTAACTGTGCATGCAATGTCTTGTATATAATGTATACCCTGTTCATTTATGTAACTGTATTTGTAACCATGTATTATTTGTCTTAACTCTGTGCCCAGGACATACTTGAAAACGAGAGGTAACTCTCAATGTATTAATTCCTGGTAAAATATTTTATAAATAAATAAATAAAATAAATAAGCCAGGTAGAGACTGGTCAATTAACTTCCTGCTGAAATTAACCAGCTCCCCGCTGGACTAATCAGCAAAAGACAGGCTTTATTTTGGAAGCCTTTTAGAAAGAGGAAAGGCCCTGTTACATGTACATATATTGAGCAAAAAGTTAATGTATTATAACACTGATGGGCAACATAATATACTTCAATGGCTGTCTCAAAGGGATTACATTTTACCCTTGCCTTTACATTCACTGAGGCAGTACAACACAAGGGGAGAGCGGTATATTGGGCTGACAGTGGGGAGAGGAGAGAGAGTGACATGGGGGAGTTGAATAACATGGGAGAGCTTTGGGTGACCAAAGGGAATGGGTAGCATGGGGAAATAAAGGGTAACATGGGGAAATAAAGGATAACATGGGAGGCTTTACATCTCTGTCGCTCGTCCCGGTGTACAAGGAGCAGGGATGTTGCAGCCGCAGGTAGGAGCATCTCCCCACCCTCTCCGGTCAGCTGTTTATTGTATAAACTGGTATGAATCAGCACTCCTAGCACAGAGAGGCAAGCGTTATGTGTTGGTGCAGGGAACCCAGAGGAACCCCAATAACCCTCAAAACATGTTACACCAGAACAGGTGCAACTGTCAAAGCTCAGAGACAAAGTTCATATGTGGCATAATGACACGTGCAACAATTAAAAAAATAAGCAATACTTATCTAAGTGTAGCCTAGCCTCCGGCCACTACCTATTTCCCTGAGCCCTACCAGTGTACACTGGCGACACACTTTATTCGAGCTCGGCTAGTCCCACGAATTCGGGTATACCCGGGTGTATTGAGGTTTGTGACTGTTTTCTGCCCGAGTATATTGGGTTATTTTCTAGGCAGGGATTGAAGTATTTTATTCCCCCTGGCTGCAATACTGCACAGTATATATATATATACTGCATTACAATTCATGAATTTATGCCATCTGGTAGACACGCGAAGCATTGCAGCCTATTAAATCCTAATCATTATCATTTAACAAATCAGCCGCCCATCAGCCAGGCATGAACCCAGGCTGGGAAGGCAAATGCAACGGGGCTTGTCAGAGGTGAGGAGCGGCGCATTCCAGGTATCTGCCAGGTACATACCGGGTATTTGCTCGAATAAAGTGTGTCGGTGCAGTAAGTCCTGTTAGCTACAGGCAGTGGATGGGTTAATTCCTCCAGAAGGCTTTGTGTGCTATTGCAGCCTTGGATACCTTTACTGTATCCAACGACGGGCCTAGCAACAACTAGAGAGTGTCAGTCTGGGGTAGGTACTGGCTGGGTGACATATATTGATGTGACACCTGTCAGTATCAGACCTGCCCTATTATGGTTCAGGGTTACAACCCCAACCCCAGGGTATATAAACTGTCTCTCTCCCAATAGTGGGTGTGTCCCTCTCCTCCCCCTGTGGAGTGAGCAACAGTTACCCTGTGTCCCATAAGGGGATACAGGAGGAGCACCAGAAGGGAACTTGGATGGGTCTCAAGCCTTAAATTAGCCTTCCAGGGGAAGCAAGAAAGGAATGCACTGCTGCAACAACTACCTAATGCATTAAATACCATGGAACCATATACAGATGTGATTCACTGTCTTGGGATATAGAAAAGTATTAGCATGGATCATTCTACTACCACAGGATCCTCGCTGACTGGAGGTGCTGCCAAAGAACAAGTTACCCTGTAAACCTGTCCTGGTAATCCCCAAATCATCGCGGAAGTACTCAGCCCTCCTGTTACCTCATATGTATGCACCACATCGTACATAAGACATTAGTAGCAGACCAGATCTCACTTAGGGGGGTAAAGGGGCTACATCAGTTTAAAGTCCCGTCTCTGATGACCACTCCGCAGACATAGAGAACAAACAGGAAAATGGAGGGGTAATGAAAAATTTGGGAAACACTGGGATAGGCAGACAAAAGCAGAAAAAATGGTGAAAAAAGGGGTTAAATGACAAACTAAAAAAGGGGAGGGAAAATAAGGACAAAGGGGACATACAAATACTAAAAGAAGGGCGGCAACATTTCAGGGGGAAAACCCCATCTTCAGGCCCTTTCCCAGTGGTTCTATATAACCATAGTACTTCCCTTTATAGATCACCAATATATGCACCCAGCTATGAGTTACCAAGAGAGGAACAACAGCAGCACAGACTAATAGAGCAGGAGAGACTAGAGCAGAGCAATCACAGCAACACAAATTAGAGCTGCGGAATCACAGCAACATCCATCATGGAATCCATCATGGAATTCAATCTGAAGAGAATGCAGGTGCACTCATAATTACTGTCTAGTTACTCTTACTCTCATTACTCTTCTTGTTAGCCTTCATACTCATATTGAGCACAGCAAAGGAGCAGGACACTTTTCATGAGCGCACTCATATTAAACCCCTGACCGAAGGGGAGACGCACAGATCGGCAGCAGCAAAAGTCCCCTCTCCCTCTGCACTGCAGGGCAGTGGCCTGGGGTTGGGGGATGCAGGGGAAGCCTGTTGCCTCCCAATGTATTAGAATGAACCTGTGACAATGAAAGTGCACAATAACAGCTGGAATTTACTTCTTTTTTTTTTCCGCCCACGGGATGTACAGTAGAATAACAAAGTAATACCAAAATGATTAACGTTGAAAATCTGCTCTCAATCGTAAAAATACTTTTCAACTCCTTCTTTCCATGAGTTTTTATGTCATATGGAGGACCGGTGCTTCTTCTTGCTTAACCCTGTCGCTGCCAGAGAGGAAGGCTAACAATTACAGAGCAATGCTTAGCTCCCCCCCTCTGACAGAGCAAGGGTTAAAGCAAACACTCTACAAGGTCACAAACGTGTCACGTATCGAGGATTGATGTGCAAAAGAAAAGTAAACGATAAAAGCTCAATCTGACATAAATAATACAAGATTTCAGAAGCCGTAGCCCAGTCCGTACTAACAAGTTAAAAGTATTTTATACAGTGATGTTTTTCCATATAAGCCAATGTAAGAACATTGGCCTTTATCCAATCCAAACTCATTCAAAAATAGGACTGTCGCAGGAACCAGAGAAAGGATAACAACTGTTTGTAGGAACAAGCAAAACGTGATGGGAAGCAAGACTTTCAAAACATAAAAAGGAAAAAAAAAAATGTGTATTGCATTGAAAAGATGTTATTTATTTGAAAAATATAAGATAGGAGTAACTTAAAGCTGCAGTCAGCTAATATCTATCTTGCACAAAGAAAAAGAAAAATACTAACAATATGAGTCAAACTAATACAGGCTTCTGAGGGGGATTGCTGCTTTAAACCAACTATGGTAATAAAACTGACAAAACCCCAGGATTGAAGCAGTTCCAAAATGTTCCTCCCAACTGGCTGTAAATAGATTATAGAGAGAGCTGCACAGGCTTTTTTTTAGCAAATACCCTCAAAGACTTGTTCTGTTATTATCATCTGAGGACTCAATGTTTTATTGTATTGGTTCATACTGTTGACATGGTTGCTGCCTTTGAAGGAGCTAGAATCCACTAAGGCAGGGGTTCTCGACAGGTCAGATTTTAAGGACTACAGCACAGGTGGCTCAATCAGTGGCTCAGTCAATGACTGAACAACCTGTGCTGAAGCAGGGGTATCCTGAAAACCTGACCTGTTGGGGGGTCTTTAGGACTGGAGTTGTGAACCCTTGCACTTAGTAGTCACAGTTATATGAGACCTTTAAAAACTATGTAGCCCTTTTTCTGAACCCTCCCAAATGAACTACTGGTCACTGTACAACACCTGCGGCTCCAGGAGATCTGAGCCTCCGCTAGCTGTCTACACAGTAAGGGTGATGCTCGCTACCACTATGGCCGTCCCTGCAGCACCGCAACCTTTGGTGACTTGAGGGAACACTCCTAGGGGCCTACGGGGTAGCCTGTCCTATGCAGGTGGGTCACTGACTCCCCCACTGGATCCCCTGCACCCACTCTACCTCTCCCTTCACCACCCGGGTCCCCTCTGACTAACTTCTCCCTAACCTCTGCAGCAAACGCACTGCACTCACACTGAACCTGCAGCAACCCACTGCACTCACTCGGTACCTGCAGCAACCCACTGCACTCACACGGAACCTGCAGCAACCCACAGCACTCACACGGAACCTGCAGCAACCCACTGCACTCACTCCGTACCGACCACAACCGCACTGCACTCAACCTGGTACCTGCAGCTACACTGCACACACACACTGTGCCTACTTGTAAGCGCACACAGCACTGACAGCTGTGACACTGACAAGACTGCACACTCACACCTAAGGGCAGGGTCCCTAACCTAGGGGCCATCCCTCAGTACTTACCCCCTACCCTGGAGGGGATTTGGGCCTGCCTGGGATCTGGTGAACTTTACCTGGTGTAGGAGCCATTTGCTCCTTACACCCTTCCTTCCCCTTCCTGCTCCCAGCTCCAACTGCCATTGCCACAAGCCCACGAAATGTATCAATCCCTGTTCTAGGGATTCCTGGCCTCTCATTGGCCACTATGAGGCACCTGGTGCCTGCCTCCCTATGCCTCATGGGATTTGTAGTCCCGAGGAGGCTGTCTTTGTATTGGGGCCGCGTGCACGCTTGCCCTGCACTTGCGCGAGTCGCTACTGGCTCCTGTGAGCCTTCTGCGCATGCGCGACCACTGCGCATGCGCGAGCACTTGTAATGGCGACCCCCGCTAGCTGGGTGCGCCGCCGGGACTCCGAGCGCTCCCTGCTCCGGCCCCCATCTTTGTGTTTTGCCGGCGGGTCCGTCGCTGCCTCCGGCGGCACCCGCAATTGCTCGGCACGCCACAGAGGGTGTCCCTGGAGGCAAATCAAGACCGGGCTACAACTATTTAAGTATATGTATATCTTAATAATTCTTCACTCAATATCCTACTGTCCTATATCCCTATAGACTTTAAGTGCAACAACTGCAGTATTTGCCACATACAAATCATCATAATAGTCAAAATACACTAATATTACTACAAAACTAGTTAAAAGTCAATAGTGAGAGCTACATTCGGGCTCTTATTTACTAAGCTGTGCTATTCCACAAGACACCTTCCGGCACCGGAAGACATATTACAGTCCACTGACTTGGCGCTATAATGCATGTTATGGAATAGCATTAGTAAAATGGGCCTTTTTCTCTGGAGTATGCTATTACATTATTGTAATAAAAATTATAAGGGATATTAAGTATTGTAATCAATCTGGTACTTCAGGGGTTAAGGTTGGTTAGAAACTGTGTTAAATATACAAACATTGTTTTTTAATGACAAGTCAAGCCCCTTCCTGTGGCTGTGCTAATCTAGAAAGAGGGCTTAATTTGGGGGTTATCACTGATGGCCCACTAAACGTGAAATATGTCATTTAGAAGGCTGTGGACGATAGGCAGATCCTGGGCAGCCAGCCTCAAAGAAAACCTTAACATTCTTGAAATATCGCCTGTGCATCAGAGCGAGGTGACAAACAGGTCCCCACTTAGCTGGAGGGCTATATTAAAAAATAGAATATCATGGAATGACATCTATTCTGAAGAATAATGTATAGATATTTGAAATAGTTAAAATTAGACGGGTGCAATAATGTCAAACGCTTCACGTTAGCAGGTGGCAAGGGACAGATACCCATTTGTCGCTCAAATTTAGGAGTAAGCCAGTCAAAATTAGTATTGTTACATTCAGCAAACATGCCTGAACCCATTGATAAGGCTGCGCGTATATAAAAACAAATGTATTGCCGCCGTCACGTGCGCTTATAGTAAGCGCTACTCGACAAGAGCGACGTGGCGATGCAAATTTCTGAAGCCGGTCAAATTTGATTTTTCAGAGGCTGTCGCCACATGTGACAGCCTCTGAACCAATCAGAGACCTGGTCGCCCGCGACTTCGCCGGAAAGCGAATTACAACTTTTGCTAGCGGTGATGGCGACGGGTGACGTCATCCATTGCGTCGCCGTCGCACGCACTATAAGCGCGGCCTAAGTATTCAGGAAATTAAGTTATGAGTGTTTCTATATTCATATATTAACAGATTGATCCCTAATACCTAATAAGGTATTTTTGAGATTCTGGACTTGAGACGTCATTTATGGTTTGCATTTACCAACTTGCTTCCACCTTGACTCATTGTGACAAAATGCATGTATGAACTGCCTAGAGATGAAATGATTATAACATTGTACTATTAGCCACTGCTTACTCTGACCCGCCGAGTCAGAACTCTTTTGCTTAAGAGAATAATGATTTTGTTTAAAGCATGTATTAGGATCATAATAATTCCGTACCTTGGATTTAGACACGGAGTCAAACTACATTGTATATGTGGGTATCTATGCTGTGATTAATATGTCCTAATTGCCAATGTGTCACAGATAGAATTTTAAAAGTATCCACTTGTGAACATAAACACTGCTATATCTCTTATAGGCAAGTAAAAGAATGAATTGGAGACGCTACTTATTGCAAAAAGGCTTATATGTGCTAGGTTATTTTACTCTGACCCATTGTGGCAGAATCTTTGTACTATTTGCCTAGACACTAGTGATTATATATGCCTTTTCTCCTACCATATATTCAGACACATATATACAAGCGTGATACTAACTAATGGGTTAAGTATATTGTGCTAACATACCCTATCTGTGAAAGCAGTTTTTCTGTGTCAAAATAGAATATCTATGGTTAAATATTCTGGACCTATAACCAGCGTTTGGGAGTCTAATACCGAGTGTCACAAACAGTTAACTAACTAAATGTTTTCCTAGATCCTCTTTGGTAAATTTGGATATTTTACCTTTTTGGATGTCGCAGTAGAAATTGAGTTCAAAACCTAAATGGTTAAAATATTCCCAATTTGCCCAAAATTCTCTGTACCAAAGAGAATTTCTACTACTCCGCTACAGGGATTTTAAGTTATGTTTATCTATCTCACTATGTCACATATATTTTTTTGATGTAATAAAGGTTATTATTTTGTATTTTAAACAGACCCTACTCCCAGGTGAGAACCTAAGTGGCTGAATAAATCATATATCAGTACATTTATATTGTCATAGAGTGCATTTTTGTAGGGTCTTCTCTTGATCCTTAGGGATCAATCTGTTAATATATGCTATTTACCTCTACTGCACCATGATTACAATTTACTAAACAAATACAATAGGAGAGCAGAATAGAACACAATTTTCGTTCTGTTTCTATATTCAGTCAGATTTTTAAACGTCACAAACAAGAGTTTTTCTTTTAAGTCATAAAACTGCCAACCCCATGGCTGATAGATAACAGGGGTGGGCTTATGTGGTTCTGAATGAAGGGGAGTCAGAATATAAAGCCCTACTTTTTGATTGCGTGTTAGAATTCAACAAGATGTGTTTTTTGGGATCAGCCAAGTGAGTTCTCATCTTTCCTATGCCAGTGACCTCTGGGAAAAACCTATGACAAATGGTAATGTACTGAATAGGGATTTCTGTTTATGTTTTATCCTTTTATTTTAAGAAACTGGTCTGCATTTACTAGAACTATATGTTTTTGCAAGAATCTTTTTTTCTGTAACTTAAGCACTGTATTTTTATATATATTAAAACAAAACTTTAAAACGTGATGCTTTGGGCTCTGAATTAACCGTTTGCATGCTGTGTATAGAGTAAAGTAAATTTTCAAACACATTTTGCTACAACCTATTTTTGTGTGTTAAGTGCATAGTTTTTCTTAATAAACAGGGACCTTAGAAGCTGCAAATTTCATATTTGATATTTCGTGGGTGGTGGCAGCAAGTAGATATGATTGCAACCGGGTAAAGGAATAATAGTAACTAATTGAAAGTACCTTGCAGAGGCGAAAGGTGAGTTGGCTAGAGTAGCCGTGTGTATTAACCCTGGTTGCATATATAAGTCACGTGCTCTCCACTGTGCTGTTCGTAATAGATGGCATATTGGGCAGACAGAGGGGAGATATTGTTCATTTGAGGGACATTTGTGGAAGAGGAAAAGTGGGTCAGCTAGGCAGCTCTGTATTAACCCTTTTCCCATATGCAGGTCATGTGCTCACAGATGTGCCATAGGTGACAATTATGAATTTTTTAGATATATTATTAAATTACAGAGTCATTTAGATTAGAAACATAGCAAAAAGCTTCCCTCATTAAAGTCAATAGGATATTTAGAGTAAAGTATAGACAACAAAAACAGGAAAAATAACCTAAGCTTCCCGAAAAACGCAACAGCTGTAATACTACTGAACTTATTTGCCTTCATTCTTCTATTCTCAGTTACTTTCTCAGCTTAAAATATGAATTACGTTTAGAGCATAGTAAAAAAAAAACACTTTGAAATAAAATTGCTGCATACAGTAGTTCTTCCCTTTTTCTTATCCTATTAAGTGTGTTGAAATTGTATTTCCTTTTCTCTTTTCTTATTCAAAGGTCTTTGATGTCAGCACAGCCCGTATTTTAAATGTATCAGATTTGCCAACATTCCATCTTCCACAAAGCTGTATCACAAATTTTTCACTGATCCCGATTTCCTGTGAATATAACACCCTACTTATTCTTTATGTATGTTCTGAGGCATGCTGCCCTCATTTCAATTTCATTTTATTATTGATAAACGTGAAAATAAGAACGATCTCTTCATCCTTTACTCCAGCTTAGTCAGTGTAACCCCTTCAGGGCTAAAAGGGCCAGCACTAAAGGGATTAACTGGCCACTTCTGAAATTTTTCCACTCAGTCTTGGTTAGAGTACATATGTACTAAACCAGGGGTGGTCAACTCCAGTCCTCAAGAGCTACCAACAGGTCAGGTTTTCACAGTATCCCAGCTTCAGCACAGGTGGCTCAGTGGCTCAGCTTTCGACTTCAGTGGAGCTGGAAAATATTTGCTGGAGAGAAAGACATTGGGGGTTATGCACTAAGCAGTGATAAGTGCTTTTAAGTGAGGTAAAAAACCATTATAGCGTGATACTGCCTTCTGTGAGATTCACAAAGCAGTGATAAGTGCTTTTAAGTAGCCATTATAGCAGGTTACTGCACTGTTATCACTACTTTGTGAATCTCACAGAAGGCAGTATCACGCTATAAAGGTAGTTATCTCACTTAAAAGCACTTATCACTGCTTTGTGCATAGCACCCAGAAAACCCACTTATCACTGCTTAGTGCATGACCCCCATTGTATCTTCCTCTTTTCTTATTTACCACTGACACTAGTTCACCTATTGAATTCATGGTGAGTCATCTTGACATAAGAACTGTATATACATGTTTTGGTATATTTATGCATACAGAACAGATGTAGCCCGTCTTATAGTTTTCGGCACCGGGGCAGTTGCGGTCTTGCGATCTCGCGGTGCCAGCGGATTATCGCTGTGGGTGGTCTGATCCAGAAGTATGGACCACTTGCAGCGATGTTGCGGCCGCACTATCTACGGCGCAGGGGCTTTAAGCTTCTTCAGTCGCAGCTCTGGGGGCAGAAAGTCTCGCTACATCTGTATGTAGCCCCCTCATAGTCGGCTATAAGTGGGTTTATGGCAATCTTAGGTTATGTGTTGGGTCTGGATATGTTGCACCATTGTGATGTCATTGATGTCAACTTTGTGATATCATGGAAGGGAGGAATTACTGCCTATTTTTAAAAAAAATGAGTTATATTCCCTGTAGGAGATTGTTCTAGAAGCTCTGAGAGTTTGGCTAGTAAACGAGTTGACCATCTCCACCTTTTTTATTTTTTCGTTACAGGGTCCATTTTAATGCAGTCAGTTCTATAAGGGAAGAGCGGGAAGCTAACCACTAAAGATAGAACAGAGGATACCTGGACAGAGTAGCAGTATATCCCAAAGGCTCCTCTCAATTTGGAACGGACTATATGGGGCACCGCAGGAGGGAGGCTTCCTGTGAGGTGTATCGGACTCCATGGGACTTCTCCTTCCTAATCAATCCCTGGTAAAGATGAGTACACCCTATGGGTGAAGCCCAGGACCCCCTAGAGAGTGATTCATCAATCATCACTCAATATGTTTTGTGTGTTTTATTTTTTGCTGCTGATCCCTCTTTTGATTTGACTTCTGGAATGTTTCAATAAATATTATTTTGTTTTGCAAGCCTATCTTTTGATTTCCTTCAAGCATGCCTAGCCTACTAACAACCCAGTGGGATTTTATTTTGCCCTGAGAGACTATGTAAACACAGAGCTATTATTTTCTAAACTTTTTTTATGTAAACCCTAAGGCCGGTAATACGGGTGTTAATCAGTTGCATATTTTTGCATATCTAATTCTTATTTGAATATATCTCATCTTAGCTCACCAAGAATTCTGTAGGTTAACTGGCGTCAGTGATGAATAAAGAGAGTAGCAATCATTGTTTGTCTCTCTCTCTCACCTTCTCTCTCTCTCCCTTCTCTCTCCCTTCTCTCTCCCTTCTCTCTCCCTTCTCTCTCCCTTCTCTCTCCCTTCTCTCTCCCTTCTCTCTCCCTTGTGTGAAAATGTTTGCAGATTTTGTGAAATATGTTGCCAAAAGTACAAAAAATGTGAATAGGTGTATAAACATGGATGAAAACATTCTTGACAATCTTTAAAATAAAACTGTAAGAGGCCTGATCATTGACTTAAATGAGAATTTTTCTGACTTAAAATGTTTCTCTAATTCACATATTACAGAAAACATAATAGTCCACTTATACATTTTATTTTATGGGTTGCATATAATGTAAACAAACCATTTTTTTTCTAAATGTTGTCATGGTAAATGTTTTGGTGATTATGTATCTAGAAGCTGTAAATCGGGGCTAACACGGTTGCAAAGAAACGGATTCAATGGGGGGAAAAAATCAGGCGCTATCTTTGCACCAGTTTTTCTATTGGTGGATTTGCGCTGGGTCTGGTGTATGGTTTGGGCTCTAAAAATGTTCAGGTTTTGATTTTGCCTAAAGATTTGCTTGTTTTTAGTTTTGGTTTAAGGTTATTGCAAATATGTATATGTCATTTTAAATCAATTTAGCAAAAACAAACAATGCTGTTAATTATTAAGAATTGCTCCCCTAATATATTACAAAAATAAAGACATCCCGTTGGAATGACTGTATTTTAACCTCTGCCTCTCAAATATAATACAAGGAAAGAGGCTAAATGACTGTGTACTGATAGACTCAGATCAGTAAAACAGAGGCATAACTAAAAAAAATTGTGCCCCCCCCCCCCTGCAAAAAAGTTTGGATGAGCCCCTAAACAAAACACAAAATTAATTTTGTTTCCACCGGGGTCCCCATGTGAGCAGCATTGCGAGCACCCCCTCTCACACACATTGCGAGCACCCGCTCACAGTTCTCCCCCTCTCATACTCACACGTCCCCCCTCTCATACTCACAATCCCCCCAACATTACTGTCCCTCCTCCCTCCCCCTTTCTTACTTTTCCTCCCTCTCGCTCACTCTTTTCCTCTCCCTCACACAACTCCACTCCTCCTCAATCAATCACCCCTCTCACACATACACACAATTCCTCCCCCCCCCCACACAAACACAATTCCCCCCTCCTATATACACACACAAATCCTGTCACACACACACAATTCCCCCCCCACACACACACAGTCCCTCCTAAACACACACACACAAAATCCCCTCCACACACACACACACACACACACACACACACACACACACACACACCAACAACAACTCCTCCCAGCTGTGAAAAAAAAACATAAAGGAACACAACATTTTGGTGCCAAAAGTATTTATGAATTGTTATTAGGTGTCAGGGCTAATGGTCAGTGCAAGGTTGTGGGATCTATAGAGGTTATTGAATCTTATATGTGAAGAAACAATAGATTGTATGTAATAAAAAATACAGAAGATAAACCAATTGAATTATATTGTACATGTGTTTCTTACTGTTCATTAAAAAAAACCAGCACAATACAGTGATACAGAGAGAAAAGTAAAACAAAAATGAATACACTTGATCAATGGAATTGATTGAGCCCACATATTAAATACAAATATTACTTAAAAAGCCTGGGGCCAAAATGTTACAACTTATACTATAGTCACATAGATAGAATTAACATAGTAACTCAATAGATGTAACACGCAATAAAACTAAAGGAAACACTTACATTACTTAAACATAAGACTGTCTCTGAGTAAATTGAACTATTAATTAAGGTGAACGCATACCATAAAGCAAGTTCATCCGCACTGCAAGACTGGGTTGTGACACATCAATCTCATTGACACGTATTGGCGTATTTGAATGTACAGATATAATAAGATTTGATTGAGTACCCATAAAATAGCAAAAATGCCTTTCTAGTCTAGTACGAACTAAATAGCATGTAAATTGCCTTAAATCACGCTAGTTTCAGGTAACCTATTGACTATGAACCATCTTCTGATAGCATAACCCCTCACTTATACAAGGCTGTATATTGTGTCAGAGCATCTGGGTAACAACTGTAGCCTTGGTTCGAGATCTAGCCAAAGTATCTATCTGTGTAACAGACAGGCAGTACCACTGCTCTTTAAATAGGATACAAGTACTGTATATAGAGCAGATGAATCATTGCACTATTCAATGCATTCTCAACACAAGTACATTTCAGTCATGTAAGATTAAGAAAATCTTCAGAAATGTACATGGGGAACGCACATATTCTACAGCAAGTTCATCAGTGCTGTACGACTGGTCATAAACCATTAACCTCATTGACATGTCATATTTACTATGAGCATTATAGTGTTAGCGTTGCCCCTCTAATATACAAAACTATATATTGTGTCCAACGCTGTAGGTAACTGACAGGTTCGAGATCTAGCCAACAACAGTCAACTGTGCGGCAAACGAACAGTATCGCTGCTCTTCAATTAGACTATAAGCACTAGGCTTATAATAAGCAAACTGCAACATTAAACTACATGTCTTCAAAGCACAATAAGCCGGTAGTCTGTATATGCATATAGCAGATAATAAATGGCACTAATAGATGCATATTTAATCCCAGTACCTTTAGCTCCCGAAAGTAGAGAAAATCTTCACAAATCACTAATCCGGACGTTATTAGTTATATATGGTATTGTAACGAAGGTGACACTAAGGAAAGCCAAAAAGAACGGGGAGGGGGAAGTCATGTGCCTTAGTACTCCGGTATTAATATCATAGTAAAATACAGAAAGGTGAGGCGGTGCAACTTCCTTGCAGTGAAGACAGCAGACCGGGACTACTCAGGTAAATGCAAAAGCTTTAATGGCACATACAGCAACAAAAACTCACTCTTACGCGTTTCGCACGTTTTATCAAAGAGTACTCTTATCTTTTTGATAAAACGCAGACATCTGTGCGAAACGCGTAAGAGTGAGTCTTTGTTGCTGTATGTGCCATTAAAGCTTTTGCATTTACCTGAGTCTGCTGTCTTCACTGCAAGGAAGTTGCACTGCCTCACCTTTCTGTATTTTGCTACCCATCTCTGTTGGAGCACGCCGACGCTGTCAGATATCCCACGCAGCACACAGTGAGTCATTTATTTTCTTCCTGACTGTTGAATTGGCTTATCTCATATAAGACTTACCTCTGCTTGGAGGCTACTGAGTCAGCCAGACCACAGTACAACGAATGTGGCTACGAGGGACATTATATCTTATGGGACAGCTATTGTGATTGGAGACTCTTATTCCATATGTGAATTTTCCCATACCGGTGTAACTCGCGGCCTGCCCACAAGCCAGACGAGACCCCGGGACTGAGGTGGAAAGGAGCAATACCACACACCTAACAGTAAACGGGGGCACGGCCGGAGTGTGGAGGTAGCGTAGATGGTCCGGGTAACACAAATAGAAAAGGTACCGTACTTGCCAACTCCAGCGGTGCGAGGTAAAGTCCGTAAGCCAATGGTCGTGGAATGGAGAGAGCAGTGTAGTAGAGTGTCCGTAAGCCTGGGTCGTGGAGTGGAGAGAGCAGCGTAGTAGAGTGTCCGTAAGCCTGGGTCGTGGAGTGGAGAGAGCAGCGTAGTAGAGTGTCCGTAAGCCGTGTCCAGGGGATATAGAAGTCTGCAAGGTAGAAAGTCCAAAGCCAAATCCAAGGGGTTCAAGAGGGCAGCATAAACGATGTCCAAAGCCAAAAGTTAAATCCAGGGAGGTCAGCAGAAAATCCAGGGACAGGAACAGGAACTGAAAGACAAAAGGGGCCAGGCAACAGCAGACAGCACCAAGGTACAGAAGCTATGCAGAGCAAGGAAGTAATGGTGAGGGAAGATTAAATAGGGGGCTGGGGCCTATCAGAGGAAGGGGAGGAACGGAGGAGTGGCCCGAGGGAGGAACTGATAGGCCCAGCCTCCCAGGCACTTCTCCCCTATCAGGGCAAAGGGAGGTGTTGAGGAGCGGCCCGAGGGAGGACCAGATAGGGGAGAAGTGCCTGGGAAGCTGGGGCCTATCACAGCCCGGGGAAGAGTCTGATAGGTGAGAACGGTCAGGGGGCCGGACCTGATGGAGCAGGGGCAGGGAAGCGCGTGATGCGTGCGCTGCATCAGAGGAGGCGGAGTCAGGCGCCCGGTGCCGGTAAATAGAAGCCTGGGTCTGCGCGCGCCCGTAAGGGTGACGCGCGACCTGGAAGTGCTGGGGCGGCCATGTAGGGGGCCGCGAGGAGTGAGGCACGCCGCCGGGGAGCCTGAGCGGCATGGGAAAAAGGTAAGGAGGCACTGGAAGCAGATTTACCCGCAGCACGGATCCTTACAACCGGATTCCACTGAGTAGCGCCGCCAGGGAGTGTGGGGCTCCCTTTTCTTCTACATTAATAACATAGTATATACCATCATGATAAACCATCCCACATACTAGATTTACCAGATGACCAGATAATAGCATTATGCAAGTATATGATCAGACAGATGGTATCATCTTCATGTAGTCTTCACAGTGTAACATGGTGGCATACACTACTGTAGCTGAATATCAATGTTATTAAATTAGTTAGTTCAATCTAATCATTGCAAACGTCATGGACACTAATACAGTGAAATTATAAAAGTTGTGTATGTCTGGACAATCCATATTTATACCGGATGTTAGTAAAATCAATATTGCAGGGGATATGTGTCTGTCAACATTCCCTGTTTGTTAGATAATAGGTGCATAGGATCTCATACTGGGTACATACATTGTAATGAAATGCAAATATTGAAGTTCAGTTGACAAAACGAACCTGACTAAGAATATGTGTTGCTAGAGCAATTCTTGGACCGTGACACACATTTGTAGTAATCATATCTAGAGCAAAGGAGAACTTATAAAAAATGTTTCAAAAGGCCTAATTGTCTGGCCATATGAGGATAAACTAATACTAATGTAACCCCCCTCAGTTTACTGTAAGGGGTTAATAGTATATGTTAGGCCGCACACTGTGTTTCCACAGGGATCCTGACATAACAGGGAAGTATATAGGAGAGGGCGAAGGTCCTGGAAGGTATGTTCCTGGAGGACAAGAGGAGAGGAGCCTCGGGGAGAGATATGGATTAGGTTCCCAAAGTGTAAGGAATCAGCTCCTGGGTTTGGCTGAAAACCATTCCTTACAGAGCTATACAGTTTCTAGACAACTCCCCCTTGAATCTGCAATCAGTATCACCTGTGCTTGCAATCACTGCAGCTCAGTCTCTGTGCTCCGTCATTGGAGGAATTTCCTCACATCCCTGCCCTTCTTATACTGGGCTCTCCCTTTTCCTCATTGCTGAGCATAAACCAAGTTCTTCTTGGATGTAACTGTGTTTGCTACAAGCACCCTTGCCTTAGCCATTCCTGTTTCCCGTGCTGAAGTGCTGGAGTCCCCAGCACTAAAGCTTCATTGTTCCAGTGGTCTGCTGCATATTCTCCTTGCAGAGGCCTACATCGTTGTTCCTGTTACCTGTCTGCATATTCCTCGTGCAGAGGCCTGCATCGTTGTTCCTGAAGCCTGTCTGCATATTCTCCTTGCAGAGGCCTGCATCGTTGTTCCTGTTGCCTGTCTGCATTTCCGGGTTCCCAGTGACCTTCCAGTGGCCTCCACTACTCACAGCTGTACCCATTTAGGGAGAGCTGTTCTGTGCTGAAGCACTGGATCCTCTGTTCCTTCCTTCCTGAAGTTCTTCTACGCTGAAGCAGCTTCGCTCAAGTTTCCTAATGACGACCCGGCTTGTGACCACGACCATTGCTTCTGTGCCGCCTGCCCTGACCCCGGCTTGTCTACGGATTACCCTGCCTTTTCCAATCCTGGATCGGCTATGTTTGACCACGGAATCCGCACTCCGGACCTGACTCCGTGGCCTAAGGTCGGTGTATTCACATCCCCACCTCAGTCCTGTGGTCCGGTCCCGGTTTGTGGCGAGCACGCCTGGTACACCAAAGTAATTGAAGAGATCAGGTCCCCCTGTTTGTTATGTTACAGATGGGGACAGTGTCCTTTTAGCAAGGATCCCCATGAGATAGCCAATGGAAAACACATAGGTCCCAGAGAGGGGAGACAGACACGCCACAAAGGGCCACATGCAGAGGACTCCTGAGTTTCAGCAGATCAGCTCTACAGGAGGATCTACATATGTAGTCTTTCCAACCTGTAAGGAAGTCGAGGTTCCCAATCAGTAATGTGATATAGTCTTGACCTGCACAAGACTGGCCAGGATCCCAATAAGGGCCCAAAATACACATGATATAACGGACGTTTCTCCAAAGGGCAGCCGAATCCAATACAAGTAACACAGCCAAGAATATGAACCACCCTATGAGTGTTAAGAGTGGGTACCTAGGGAAGTACCGTTTCATGAGTAACAAACAGTTATGTAAAATTACATTGAGTATGTGTGTGAAGTGTCCCTATGCCTGGGAACCTATATAAAGATTAGACTTATACTACAAAAGTTCCTGGCACCCATTATTTTCACCCTTGCTACCTCATCGCTCAGCCACCTGAATCCAGCACCCTGAATGCAGGCAAACTATGCTGAGTAGCCAAATATTGTACCCCAATGTAATCTTCCTAGGAACCCGGCAATGAGGGTGTCCCGTACGGCACACCTGTGAACACACAACCTGCATACGGGACAAGGGTTAATACACAGCTCGCAAGCTGTCCCTCACTTCACCTCCGCAAAGGTCCCGCAAATGGACCCCATCACTCCCTTTGGAGTGTGACAGATATGAGCTCCTCATCTTTTGCTATTTTCATAAATTGTTTATAGCACACTGCCTTATTTTTCCCTGATGCTTTCTGTACAGCAACACCCTAGGGGATTGGTTTGTTATCTGGAACTTTACCTGTGTGGGGATTCTTTCACGCTGCTATCATTCTTTTTACTATTGGGAGGATTTGTTATTTGGATAGTTCAATTGAAGTACCACTGACAAGGTCTGTGGGAATGGGCCAGAAGAAGGGGCTAACCCCCGAAAAGTTGCTCCACTGTATTGATGTTTGGTTATCTGTACTCCTACTCTCCATTTTCCGTCCCCCTGCTATTCCCTCCCCTTTTTTTCCCTTTTGTGCTTTCCCCTTTTCCCCTGTTCTCACATTTTATTTTTCTAGGTCTCTTCCATTTTCCTTTTGAGCTTGGTGAGAAGCATTGCCACGATCTTCAACATGTTCTGATATTTATTATATGTATTTTATTGCACTTTATGACACTTTTTTCTTGTCTATTGTCGATTTCTATTGAAATTCATTATCAGTAAAACTCATTATTCAGTTTACACTGTGTTCTTTCGTTTATGTATGAGTACTAGAAACGTCCAAAAGGTATGTTATCGCCAAGATATATTTGCATAATTGTTCCAAGAGTGTCCTTTGTTTAATTAGAAGGTCATATTTATTATAACGAATGTATCTAGTTAATGGCTGTAAAGGGAATCGGCAAACAGTTCCTTATAACAATGATCTCCACTTAGAGAAATAAATTGTAATTGAGCTCTTTATTTAGTCCATATGGTGAAACAGTGTCTAAAATATAAATTAATTTTGCCTCGCACTGCAATACAAGTTTCTTCACAGCCCCACCCCTAGGCGGTACAGGAACATGATAAAATAATCCTATCGTTCAGCGTTGCTTAGTGATGTCCATATTCAACAAAGTGTTTAGCAACTAGAATCTCCTCTGGTAATACCCAAGCAAATGTTAGAATGATGTTCATTCATTCTTTCTATGAAGGATGTATCTGTCTTTCAAATATAGACCAGGCTACTGTACATTGACAGATGATGACGTAGATAACCAAAGTTGTCTGGCAAGATACGTAATGTTTTTGCTTGATGCATTTGCCCAAATGTGGGTGTCCCTTCAATTAGTCCCTTACATCATGTCATACATTTAAAGTAACCGTTTTTAAGTGGGCTCAATCTGCCTTTAGGACAAAATTGCTCGTATTTGTCTTTAGGATCGGATTTTACCAGAAGAACCCTGAAATTGGCATATCGTCAATAGGCAAAAAAGGGTTATTGCTGTATATGTGGGATAAGCTGGTGGTGTGTTTCCAAAATGCCCCTGCTTACATCTCAGCCCTAATTTCTTACTATACACCATCCAGACTCTTACGTTCTGCTCAAGGATGTCTTCTCACTACCCCTTTTGTATCTAAAGCATTCTCCAACCTTAGACCTTTCTCGCCCACTGCCCCACACCTGTGGAATGACCTTCCCCTCAATATCCGACTAGCACCCTCCCTATCCACCTTTAAGAACCATCTGAAAACCCACCTCCTTAACGAAGCATATGAGTAGCTCCATGGCCGATACTATACACATCATACATCGACCTTGGACCCTTGCAGACGCACCTACTAGAACACTTTTTTGTTTAGTTTTAGTGTAAATGATTATTCTTTATTTGTGTTCAAACATTCATATTATTCACTTTTTCAATTTACTTTGATTACAACACATTGTAGATAGTTCACATACAGAATTTGTTCATGTTCCTTAACCACCTCTCATTTCTACTAAAATATTACTATTACAGTCAATTCTGTTAAATATTTTCTAGTTTTTAATATACTATTCCCACCAACGTGAATATATATATGTATATATATATATATATATCTTTGCATAACACAACACAAACATAGAAATAACAGGGAATGAGGAGGGGGAGGGGGGTTCCCGGGTAGCTACCTTAATCTCTCTTCGTTAAACTTTAGTCTTAATAGTATATAATCAATATTAAACCTGTATATTAAAGTTGTCTCTTCTCTCTTTTCTGTAGGATGATCCTTTCCCACCGGGTATATCTCATTGACCCCATGATAATACACCTACCAGAACACCTTTCTACTTACCACTTAGATTGTAAGCTCTTTGGGGCAGGGACTCCTTTTCCTAATGTTACTTTTATGTCTGAAGTGCTTATTCCCATTATGTGTTATATTATTCTGTCATGTATTACTGCTGTGACACGCTATGTACATGGCGCTATATAAAGATATAAATGTACATACATTATTTTTTATGTTGTTGGAAATGCATGGATATTTGGTAACCACAGGCAACCTGGTGTTGGTAGCTTTTGTGAGTAATCGTTCCTTGCTGAGGTTGAAGGCTTTCAAAGCAAAGCACTGAAGCATGAACCTCTTTTTGCTATATTCTTTTGAAATAAATTTGTCCGCCATGATAGAGATCTGTCTCTCTTTTTCTACCGGCTCACTGACAATTGTGGCAATCCTAATCAATTGATTAGAAGGACTTTGTATAAATGAGCAGGATGAAAACACCCTGTCTAGAAAACCATTTGTTTGAATGTGCCTCAGATGTGCTAATTAAGCAGACAGAACACTGTCAGGTGACTTTTTAGGCCTATATAACCCCAGTCAGAACAGCTAGTCTGCTTGCAGCCCATATCCAACTGGCCCATTATAAGTGGCATGACTACTGAACAACTGAAGTTTAAAAGGAAGTTCAAAAGAAGTGAGGAAGAAGTGGACACCCCATCTGGCCCTGATTCCTGCATTTGAACTACGCTGGAAAGGAGGATATCATCAATACCAGACTGCATCATTACTGCTGTGATGCTGCCTTTACCATTTATATTTGCAGTGACTTCACTTCTTCTCAAATTATGCACTTCTTTTTACCAGCCTCAGTATGTCTCTAACTCCATTCATATATCTCCATCTCTCCTTCCTTCACCACTTCTCTGTTCACATGAACTCCTTTCTTACCTGTGTCCTCTGACACCACACAGCTATATCCCCTGCACTAAAAAACACTCTTACAAATCATCCTCACACATCCTCTTTCTATCCATGCTTCTCCTCCTTGATTCTGGGGATATCTCTCCCAATCCTGGTCCCTGTCTTATTCCTACATGCGCTCGTTCTCGCCTGCCAACTGCAACCTCTACTCCTTCTGGTGTCAACCCCTCCAACCTCATACCCATCCCCTGCCACCCTCCCTCCTCTCTCCCTTTCTCCTGTGCCCTTTGGAATGCTCGCTCTCTCTCTAACAAGTTCCTCTCTGTGCATGACTTCTTTCTCTCTCACTCCCTGCTTCTCTTTGCTATAACTGAGACCTGGCTCACTCAGTCTGACTCTGCTCTGGAAGCTGCCCTCTCCTACGGTGGCCTTTCCTTCTCCCACACTCCGCGCACTGATGGCAGGGGTGGAGGCGTGGGGCTCCTGCTCTCCTCTCTCTGTCGTTGCCGAACCCTTCCTATTCCTCCCTCTCTTGCTTTTCCCTCCTTTGAGGCTCACACTGTCCAGATTTTCTCTCCTCTCCCTGTTCATGTGGCGGTCATCTATCGCCCACCTACCTCTACTCATCCCCCTTCTGCCTTTCTCTCTCACTTTGAATCCTGGCTCTCTTTCTTCCTCTCCTCAGACTCCCCTGTTCTTCTCCTTGGGGACTTCAATTGCCACATTGATGACCCCTCTCTCCCTTGGGCTTCCCGCTTTCTTTCTCTAACCTCTTCTTTTGGCCTTCAACAGTGGACTGCAGCCAGCACCCACAAGGATGGCCACTACTTAGACCTGGTTTTCACTAAGAACTTCTCTCTCTCCGATTTCTCCATTTCCCCTTTTCCTCTCTCTGACCATCATCTCATCTCATTCTCTCTATCTCGCTTCTCCCCTTCTCCACCTCCATCTACACCCCGGTTCTGCAGAAACCTGCGCTCTATTCACTTACCTGACTTTGAGTCCACTTTAAGCTCCTCCCTCTCCTCTCTCAGCTCTGCTACAGACCCCGACAACCTGGTCAGGAACTACAACTCTGTCTTGTCCTCCTCTCTTGATCTACATGCCCCACTTTCTCTCTGCCGCACTCGCCCTTCTAACCCTAGACCCTGGCTAAATTCCCACACACGCATGCTGCGTTCCTCCACTCGTTCCTCTGAACGCCTCTGGAGGAAGTCTCACACTCTCGCAGACTTCCTTCACTACAAATTTATGCTATCCTGTTTCAACTCTGCCCTCTCGCAAGCTAAACAAGCCTACTTTTCTGTACTAATCAACATGCACAAGTCTAACCCACGTCGACTGTTCTCTGTCTTTGATACTCTACTCAAACCACCCTCACCTGCCTCTCCTTCCTCCATCTCCGCTCAGGACTTTGCTGACTATTTAAAGGAAAAGGTGGACTCCATACGTCAGAACATCCCCTCTGTTTCTTCTTCCCATCCTACACCTCTTCCTAACTCTCCTCCTGCCTTCCTTGACTCTTTTTCCACTGTCTCAGAGGAGGATGTGTCGCTGTTGATCGCCACTTCTCCCTCTACCACTTGCCCTCTTGACCCCATTCCCTCCCATCTCCTAAAACCTCTTGCTCCTACTATAATCCCTATGCTCACACACATTTTTAACTCCTCCCTCTGCTCTGGAACCTTTCCATCCTCCTTCAAACATGCAACAGTCATACCATTACTCAAAAACAGCAAGCTTGACCCTACCTGTCTTTCTAACTATCGACCTGTCTCCCTCCTGCCTTTTGCCTCTAAACTCCTTGAACGTCTTGTATTCTCTCGCTTGCTCCATTTTCTCAACACCTATTCTCTGCTAGACCCTCTACAATCTGGCTTCCGCACTGCTCACTCCACGGAAACAGCCCTCACTAAAATAACTGACGACCTCCATGCTGCCAAAGACAGAGGTCATTACACTCTGCTCATATTACTCGACCTCTCTGCAGCATTTGACACCGTGGACCACCCTCTTCTCCTTCACATTCTCCATACTCTTGGTATTCGGAACAAAGCTCTATCCTGGATCTCATCCTACCTCTCCCATCGTACTTTCAGTGTCTCTTCTGCTAACACCTCCTCCTCCTCTATTGATCTCTCTGTGGGGGTACCCCAGGGCTCTGTCCTGGGACCTCTTCTCTTTTCTCTGTACACACTCTCTCTAGGTGACCTAATAACATCTTTTGGGTTTAAATATCACCTCTATGCTGACGACACACAAATATACTTTTCAACACCTGACCTTACACCTGCTATACAGACCAAAGTTTCTGAATGTCTCTCTGCTATATCATCCTGGATGGCCCTCCGTCGCCTTAAACTCAACATGGCTAAAACAGAGCTCCTCATACTTCCTACCAAACCTGGCCCTACTACCTCCTTCCACATTACTGTTGGAACTACGATCATCCACCCAGTAGCCCAAGCATGCTGCCTAGGGGTCACACTCGACTCCTCTCTCACATTCGCCCCTCACATTCAAAACATTTCTAAAACTTGTCGCTTTTTCCTCCGCAATATAACAAAGATACGCCCTTTCCTCTGTTGCTCGACTGCTAAAACTCTGACTCAGGCCCTCATTCTCTCCCGTCTTGATTACTGTAACCTCCTGCTGTCCGGCCTTCCTGCCTCTCACCTGTCTCCCCTACAATCTATCCTAAATGCTGCTGCCAGAATCACTCTACTCTTTCCTAGATCTGTCTCAGCATCTCCCCTCCTGAAATCCCTCTCCTGGCTTCCAATCAAATCCCGCATCTCACACTCCATTCTTCTCCTCACTTTTAAAGCTTTACACTCTTCTGCCCCTCCTTACATCTCAGCCCTAATTTCTCGCTATGCACCATCCCGACTCTTGCGTTCTGCTCAAGGATGTCTTCTTTCTACCCCCTTTTTATCTAAAGCCCTCTCCCGCCTTAAACCTTTTTCACTGACTGCCCCACACCTCTGGAATGCCCTTCCCCTCAGTACCCGACTAACACCCTCTCTATCCACCTTTAAGACCCACCTTAAGACACACTTGCTTAAAGAAGCATACGAATAGCATTGTGAACATTCTGAACACATGATACATAAAGCTTGGCCCCCTGCAGATGCACTTACCAGAACTCCCTCCTCCTGTCTCTGTACGTTCTCCCTACCTACCAATTAGATTGTAAGCTCCTCGGGGCAGGGACTCCTCTTCCTTAATGTTATGTTTGTCTAAAGCACTTATTCCCATGATCTGTTATTTATATTATCTGTTATTTATTCGATTACCACATGTATTACTACTGTGAAGCGCTATGTACATTAATGGCGCTCTATAAATAAAGACATACAATACAATACAAAACATTATATTAAAATACAGTAAGTGTATCCCTATCAGTGGGATAAACATACAGATTGGTCTGTAGCTTCATGCCCACCTTAGGCTGAGCTCAGACAGAACGCGATGCAACATGCGCACGCTAATGTGCACGCACACATCCATCACAAATTTGGGTTGTGCGGTGGGAGTTTTCAAACTGAAAATTCCACCGGCGGCAAAGTGCAGCGTTGTCGCTGCGACATTTTGCCGACACAACCCAAATTGAAATTTGGGGCTACCGTCGCGTAACGCAAGCTGGTTCAGCCAATAAAGGCATGTGCCGCATGCCTTTTGTGTGTATGCTGTAAGCTGTGAGCTGAGAAGGTACTGTGTGTTTATGTGTGTGTGTGAAATCATTCTATTCCCCGTCTTCACCGCTGTCGTTCGGATGCACGCTCACTGTATAGAAGGGCCAACTAACCTCAGCCAATTATAAGTGCTGTGCGCGCGCATGGCATAGCACACACTATATAACAGCCCTTCCTGACAAGTACATCAAGAAAAAGAATGCTTACATCCTTGAAGTTGACAGTAAAACGTATGGAACTGTTACATTTATTATGTTCATTTGTGAAATCTATTAGTTCCGACTGTGTGCCTGGCCAGAGAAAAAACAAATTGTCAATATATCTAAAATAATTTGAAATACAGTTAGGTCCGGAAATATTTGGACACCGATACAAGTTTTGTTATTTCGGCTGTATACCAAAATAAATTCAAGTTACAGTTAAATAATGAATATGGGCTTAAAGTGCAGTCTATCAGCTTTAATTTGAGGTATTCACATCCAAATTGGAGGAAGGGTTTAGGAATTACATCTCTTTAATATGTAGCCCCCTCTTTTTCAAGGGACCAAATGTAATTGGACAATTGACTCAGGTGTTGGCTATTCCTTCATTATTTCATCATCAATTAAGCAGCTAAAAGGCCTGGAGTTGATTCCAGGTGTGGCATTCGCATTTGGAAGCTGTTGCTGTGAACCCACAACATGCGGTCAAAGGAGCTCTCAATGCAAGTGAAACAGGGCATCCTTAGGCTGCAAAAAAAAAACCATCAGTGAGATAGCAGGAACATTAGTAGTGGCCAAATCAACAGTTTGGTACATTCTGAGAAAAAAAGAACGCACTGGTAAGCTCTGCAACACAAAAAGGCCTGGACGTCCATGGAAAACAACAGTGGTGGATGATCATAGGATCCTTTCCATGGTAAAGAAAAAAAACCTTCACAACATCCAGCCAAGTGAAGAGCACTCTCCAGGAGGTAGGCATATCATTATCCAAGTCTACCATAAAGAGAAGACTTCACGAGAGCAAATACAGAGGGATCACCACAAGGTGCAAACCATTCATAAGCCTCAAGAATAGAAAGGCCAGATTAGAATTTGCCAAACAATATCTAAAAAAGCCAGCCCAGTTCTGGAACAGCATTGTTTGGACAGATGAAACTAAGATCAACCTGTACCACAATGATGGGAAGAAAAAAGTATGGAGAAGGCTTGGAAAGGCTCATGATCTGAAGCATGCATGGCTTACAATGGCACTGGGTCACTAGTGTTTATTGATGATGTGACAGAAGACAGAAGCAGTCGATGAATTCTGAAGTGTATAGGGATATATTGTCTGCTCAGATTCAGCCAAATTGAGCGGTTGATTGGACGGCGCTTCACTTTACAGATGGACAATGACCCAAAACATACTGCGAAAGCCACCCAGGATTTTTTTAAGGCAAAGTAGTGGAATATTCTGCAATGGCCGAGTCAATCACCTGATCTCAACCCGATCGTGCATGCATTTCACTTGCTGAAGACAAAACTTAAGGCAGAAAGACCCACAGACAACAACTGAAAACAGCTGCATTAAAGGCCTGACAAAGCATCACAAAGCAGGAAACCCAGCGTTTGGTGATGTCCATACGTTCCAGACTTCAAGCAGTCATTGCCTGCAAAGGATTCTCGACAAAGTATTAAAAATGAACATTTTATTTATGATTGTGTTAATTTGTCCAATTACATTTGAGCCCCTTAAATAAGGGGACTGTGTATGAAAATGGTTGCAATTCCTAAACGTTTCATACGATATTTTTGTTCAACCCCTTGAATTAAAGCTGAAAGTCTGCACTTCTACTGCATCTCAGTTTTTTCATTTCAAATCCATTGTGGTGGCGTACAGAGCCAAAATTATGAAAATTGTGTCAGTGTCCATTTATTTCCGGACCTGACTGTATATTGACTATATTTGTATTTGCTCAAAATCTGTTTTTGTTCGTATTGGCCCATATACAGGTTGGCTATTGCAGATGCCATGTTAGAACTCATGACAGTTCCAGTCAACGTTAAATAATATTGTTTTTCAAATGTAAAGTAATTGCAAGTTAAGACAAGGGGCAATAGCTCAAGTATGAACTTGATTGGTGGGCCATCGTATTGGGCTGCATGTGTCAGAGTATTGGCAACAACTTTAAGTCCCTCTGCATGTCGTTTGTATGTTTGTACTGTATATCTTTATTTATATAGCACCATCCAAGTACATAGCATTTCACAGCAGTAATACAGTAATTGTGACATAATAATATAACACATAATTGGAATAAGCGCTTTAAACATAAAAGTAATAATAGAAAAAAGGAGTCTCTGCAGATACAGTATGAGAGGATGGCCGGAGGGTTTTATGGATCTTCAGTAATGTATAAATAATAGACGGAATTGGGTAATTCTTTGTGAGGAATTGTGCTGAATCTGAATTAATCAAATCGTAAGCCTAAAGATATGTGCATCAATTTGTTTTTCAGATCTAATTGTATGGTCACAGGTCAATAGTTTATAGGTAGTTACATTGTTTAGTTGTGTAAGGATTTATTTCCTATAGTTAGCGATATTTTGAATCACAATGCCTCCGCCCTTGTCAGCAGGGTGGATAAATATGTCTTTATTACTGTAGTTCCAAGGTTCTTGAGGGCTATTCTTTCAAGCCCTGGAAGATTAGAAAAAGTTTTAATTGGTTTCTTAAGAAAATTCTAAGGGGCCTATGCACTAAGCATTCATAAGCCACTTATCGAGCACTTATCACCCAAAATGCCTACTGTAAGCGTCGATAAGTGGGCGATAAAATAATGAATCATCAAAAATTTCAGCGTTCAACAACAACAACAAAAATCGCAGAGTGAGCGTCGATAAGCCACTTATCGGCAGGTTCTGAAACTCGTGCAATTCTAGTAGCCGCGATTAGGTTATCGAGGCCTATCGCGGCTCTAGAATGGAGAGTTTCTCACAGAATCCTCACGCCAGGAAAAGTAGGCATGAAGGTGGTGAGAACCTGCTGAGAAGTGGCGAGACAGGACTTAGAAAAAAAAATGCTTTTTTTTTTCCTGCATAAGATTGATGCCAGGGGTCTCTGGAGCTGATACCCATTAATATCAGCACCGGAGACCCCCAGCATGAATCCCATGCAATAAAAATGCATTTACAGGCAACTTCATTACCTTGGTGGTTAACCGCTAAGGCAATGAAGGGGTTAACCCCTCCCGCTACCCACCAAGGGCCAAATACCCCCTTCACCCACCCTACTACCCACAATAAACACTAATACCCACCTCCTCTACCCCCACATGATTGATACAAGAGGCTGCGGGTGTCCGGGGGTCCTCAGGTGGTCCCCACAGGTGTCTGGGGGCTCTCGGGTGGTGTCCGGGGATTGTCCCCATGGGTGTCCAGGGGTCCTCAGGTGGTGTCCATGGGTGTCTGTGGGCATCCAGGTGCTCCCCGCAGGTGTCCGGGGGCCCAAACAGGGTCACTGGGTGGTCCCCGTGGGTGTCGGTGTCCTCAGGTGGTCCCAGCGGGTGTCTGGGTATCCTCGGGTGGTCCCCATGGGTTTCTGGGGGCCCTCGGGTGGTTCCCATGGGTGTCTGGGGGCAATAGGGTGGTCCCTGCGGGTGTCCGGTGGTCCTCGGGTGTTCCCCGTGGGTCCCGCTGGCCTGCGGTACCAATCCTGTTGCAAATAAAATATTTGGGCATACATTGCAATAAATACACCTCACACACAACCCACCCCCCCCCCATCCCCAACACATACAGTAATGGGCAAAATAACTATTATCCAGATAGGATAATAGCTCATTTGCCCATTATTTAATCAAACCAGTCAGCATAAATAATATAATAATATGCCAGCCAGCATAAATAAAGTAAATAAACCTTTCTACTTACCCCTGCCATCATGAAGGGTGGCATCATCAGCATACTGCAGGGCCATGTCCTCTGTTGCCATGTCCTCTGTTGCGGGGGGTTATCACGCCCTCCCCCGCTACCCACCCTGGAAGCCTAATCACCCATCCCGGGCCCATTATACCCACCCCGTACCCATTGATTGGCATAGTGGTACATAATACCCATATAATATGGGCATGATAAGCCACTATAGCACTCAATGGTCACCCTAATAAAAATGCATGAATGCCCAAAATACAAAATAATAAAACATACACAAGAATACACAATTCATGAAATAAAACCATTAGCCAACCAAGTAAATAAATCCAAGCACTAGACAACCAATCAATTAAATCAATTAAAGCACTAACCAACAAATCAATTAATTAATTAAACCTCTTGCCAACACATCAATTAAAACCAGTAGCCAACAAAATACATAATTAAAAAAAACACTAAACCATTGAAAAATGAAATAAAAACAAGCCATCCAAATTACAAACAAACAATGTAAGCCAAATAATAAACAGAAAACTAAAATAAAAAATCAATAGAAAAAAAGCATTTACCAAAAAAAACGGGCACAGATGAATAAATTAGCAGACAATGGGCAATAAAAAAAAACATGAAAAAAAAAATTACAATTAAAAAACCTGTAAAGATACAATTACATAAATTCAATATTTTTCTTACCTTTAGAAGCGTTGGCCCTCCGAATCCCGGTGAATCTGCAATCTCATACCGTGGCTTCATCAAAATCAATCCGACGCCATCCACCTTGAAGATCCGAAACAGGTAACAAAATTCTTCTCTCTTTTATCTTTAATCACTATCTTCTTTCTTCACCTGTCATTATTTCTTTCTTTTCTGTAATCTTCTATCTTCATCAGTCAATCCAAAAACATTGTTAGATCCAAACTGATGTTGTCTCATTGGCTTCATGAGGTAAAATGAGACGTCAAGGCCTTATATATGGCCTGTGATGTCACATTTTCTGGTCAGAGGGTACAGCTCCATCTGACCACTTAATTACTATAGCGGTTATTAACCTATTAGGTGATTAAGGGGTTAGAGGCCATTAAATTGTATTTTTGTATGTATTCTTGCTGACATCGGAGGACATGGACCTGCAGTATGCTGACGAGGATGCCCTTCATGATGGCAGGGGTAAGTAGAAAGGGTTATTTACTTTTTTAATGCTGCCTGGCTAATGTTTTATTTGATAATGGGCAAATTAGCTATTATCCATATATGGATAATAGTTATTTTGCCTATTACCGTACTGTATGTTTTGGGGGGAGGTGTATTTATTGCCATCAGGGACCACCCGAGGACCCCTAGACACCCAGTGGGACCACCCGAGAACCCATTGACATTCACGGGGACCACCCGATGACCCCCGGACACCCACGGGGACCACCCGATGTAAAAAAATTGAATTTTTATTATTAGTGTGCGGAAGCAGGGCATCTTCTGAGATGAACCGCATTGATTTCAGCCTCAGGGACCTCCTGCTTCCTGAGTTACAGGCCCAGATATGGGCTGCCGGTATCTCCTTCATTATTTAAATGTCCCGCGTCACGTGACGCGGACGATTTAAAAATAGCGGTGATACCGGCACCTGATGCCCCATACTAGGGCCTGTAACTCGGGAAGCAGAGGGTCCCTGAGGCTGAAATCAAAGCGCTTCAGCTCAGAAGACCCCCTGCTCACGCACACTATTAATTACATTAAAGCAGATTCATTACCATAGCAGATAGCCGCTACAGTAACAAATTTGTTTAATTTTTCATTTGGGTTTTATTACAAGTGTATTGTAGCAGGGGGTCTCAGGAGCAGGACCTTGTTGATTTGAGGTCCGAGGACCCCTTGCTTCCCAAGATACAGACCCCGTTATGGGGTGCCGGTATCTCCTATGCATTTAAATGTCCCGCGTCACGTGACTGTGGGAATAAAATGCATAGGAGAAACCGGCAACCCATAACTGGGCCTGTATCTCAGGAAGCAGGGGGCCCCGGACCTGAAATCAACTAGTTTCTGCTCTGGAGACCCCCTGCTCATCTACACTAGTAATAAAATGTATATTTCAAAACATAAATTTTGGGCGAGATTTACGCAGGGAGAAGCGGCTCTCTCTGCAGCTGAAAGGAATCGCCTGGTTAGGCCTTTTCAGAGAGGTGATCATCACGTCACTGGCTACTCGCCCGTTTTGGGAATTTTGCTATCACAGGTAATCGAGGCTTTATGACTATTATGATAGCACCGCTCACAAACACGTCGATTTAAATGGCCCAGCAATTTTTTTTTATGAACGCTTAGTGCCCCTAAGTGTCCAAAGTGACAAGTCTCATAATCATGCTAATGAACGAGTTGTTTGATTATGGATCAAAAGTACTTTGTTTCTTGAATTTATTATATTTTAACTGTGATTGTGTATTGTCAGTTGTAGTTGCATTAATACTACCAAAGAGCTCTTGTAATTTGAATGTATGATTACATTTATATAGGTCAAGATGTGTTTAAAAGGAATCTACAGTAGTAGTAAGTATGAAGGATAAGCCCTTTTTCAAAAGATTCGACTTGTCAGCAGTCCGTGTATGATCCAACAAATTATATATTACTAGCTGTACCCAGCGTAAAATACACCAATCTAGGAGATCTGAAAGGTTAATAATAAAACATTCCTCATGGTTTTCACCCCTCTCTGTAATGCCTTGCTGTCTCTTATCCCCTCTTCCCGCCCTTACGCTCTCCTCAATCATGCCCTGCTCCACTTTGCACTCTCTCCTCCCCTCTGTTTGCACTCTCTGGGTCCAGGATAGAAGAGTTATCCCCACCAGCGGGAGTAGAGAGAGAGAGAGAGAGGATTTGAATAGTGGATTTGTGGGGGTGCTTTTTATTGAGGTGTGTAGAACTTGTTGGGAAAGGTGTGTACATAATGGTGCAGCGTATGGGCACAAACACAAGTTGGGGGCAATAGGGATAAAGAAATGTGGATAGGAGGAGAGTGGGGGAGAGAATAGAAATGTTTTCAAAGGAGTTAGGAAACAGCAAATAGGAAGAGCAATAGCAACGGCTTAATGAGATGCAGGGAGAGCGGTAGGAGGACAGAGGTCCCAGGTATTGAGGAGATGAGGTGTAGGAGGTGACAGAGCACGTGTATAAATCAGGCCTGGGAGGACCGTGCAGCACTGAAGATTAAACACCAACTTACAATGTGAATCTTTAGATGTGAAAAAATTCTTCGAGCATTTAGAAAGGAAAGTTGTCTCAGTTGCAGGTTTGATAATGAAATGCAGAGTCCAGATCTTGTATTCTTCGCCTCCAAAATCAACTCCAATTTTAACTTCATCGACACTTCATATGTGACACATAAGATGTTACACAGCCAATGTGCAGTCTCATTACACAGGATGTTCAGTCTCATTGGCTGTCCCTGAGTGAGTGACAGGCAGATCCGCTTATCACAGAGGGGGGATGTGCATCCTCACTGGCTGTCTCTGGCTGAGTGACAAGCCGTTCAGTCTATCTCAGAGGGATGTGCAGACATCCTTAGAGAAATACATATATAAATGTTTTCTGGGATGGTGGTTATTTTCCTGTAATTGGTCAGGATAAATGTCTAATGGTTTATATCTACCAGCCACCTCTTGAAATGTATTTCTAGACAAAATATTTTAAATCTCTATCAGAATACAGTAGGTAACAGTTTCAGCACATTCTAGGTTTGCTCCTGCTATTTCAGACAAATCTTCCATGCTCTAAGCCAGGGGTGCGTAATCGTTTTCCCCTGCAACACCGGCTCTACTCCACTCCTCGTGCCCCTCCCCCCCCCCCTCCTTACCTTGGCTCCGGTGTTCTAACATCACATTGCCATTGCAATTCAGCATCACGTGACCCTGCAGCATCATTGGATGCCATATTTCCATGGCAACGCGTCTCCAGAAGCCGCCATCGTCATGTGACCCCGCAGCATCATTTGACGTCACATTATCATGGCAACGCGTCTCCAGAAGCCATCTGAGCCAAGGTAAGTGACGTTTACAAAGGCCTTCGCCACTCCCCCAGCATTTAATTTAAATGCATTTGGGAAGCGTGTGGGACCTCTGTAAACCCTGTGCCCCCCCACAGAGAATTTCACGCCCCCTAGTTTGCGCACCCTTGCTTTAAGCCAGGTGTGCGCAAAATGTTGTTTGGGGGGCACGGTGCTTACAGAGGCCCCACGCTCTTCCCCAAAGCATTTAAATTAAATGCCGGGGGACTGCTCGAGGCCTCTGTAAATTCCCTTTCCTTGACTCAGCCGGCTTCGGGCGCTGACGTCAAATGCCGCCACGGGGTCACATGACATCACATGACCCGCGGCGTCATTTGTCACCATGACACTGCAGGATCGCGTGACCCTGCGGCATCATTTGACGCTCTATACAAGGTATGGGGGGGTGCAAGCACTGTGGGAGAGCAAGCAGAGAGGGGCGCAGGGCAAAACTTTGCACACCCCTGCTCTAAGCCAATAATGACATAGAAGAAAACAAAAGTAAAATTAAGATTCACAACAGAATAGTTCATCAGAAGTATGTATATCTGTCACGATTTAAAGAAAAGAATAATAGTGTCCTTACTTGTTGGCTGCATCCTTCCAGTTAATGGTTTATTAACAGTGGTAGATACATTGTGAGTGCATCTCTATTTGATGTTCACTGTGACTATATATTGATAGAGACAAATCACCATATGTAGATAATGCTTGTCCCTTATAATTCATGTTCCTCCTCTCTCTCTCCCTCCTTCTGCCAATGTGAAATGGCAGCAATATAGGGGGTCATGTGACTAAATGCAGAACGAATGCAGCAGAGAAAATACTGCAAGGATGGCTGATCTTGTGATGAGCTAAAGAGAGGTTTCACCTCGCCAGAAAAACCCACTCTGTGCTTTGGAGAAATACAAACTGTGGATATCACAGTGGCTCAGTGTTATTCCCTGGCTAGCTTTGAAAGTATTCTTTTCAAATGCACACACTAGTAAAAAACAAAAAACACATGATGTACAATAAACTGCTTCAATAATATTTTCCATTCCTCTCTTATAAACACAACCAATGTTTCATGGCTGATCCAGTAGTTCCATGTGTCCACAAATACTGCCATGCATATGAAACAGGAAAGAGAAGAAAAATATATTTTAACAGTTAACCAGTGATTTTACAATCCGTGGTATGTTGGGAGATTTACAGAGACAGCAGGTGAGGGAATAAGTGCAAAAGTTGTGTCAGTAATTGGTAGGAGTGACTGTGCAACAGCAGAATTTTGGATACATTGCAAAGGAGAAAGTTGTGAGGCAGGGAGGCCTGTTAGCAGTGATATAATAATCCAGACAGTAAAGGAAAAGGGCATGAATTAGATTTTTAGCACTGGATTTACAAAGGAAAGGGTGGATCTTGGCAATATTACAGATGAATAAATTACCCATTTTAGCCATGTCGTGAGTGAACGGAGAAGGAGTCAAATGTCACTCCTCAGCAGCGTGCTTTGGAGACAAGCTAGATAATAGTACTGTTCACTGTGATGGATAAAGAGGATATTAGGCCAGGTTTAAGGGGCAATACGAGTAGCTCAGTGTAAGGCCGTGTCCATACTCCTGCCTCTCGTGCTGAGGCATGCTCACGCTGTGCCTGGCCAGCGCAAGCAGGAGCTTTTGACTGGCCTGGCCAGCGAGGCAGTGAGCGTGCTTGCGAGGCGGGAGGCGGGAGGCGGGGCATCAACCCCCCAGAGCATCAACTCACCCACCCCGCTGGCAGACAGTCTCTCCCCCGTCCTCTTGGAATCTTCCTCCCCCCACCCCGCACAACTCACCCCGTGAGCAACAACTCACCCCGCTGCCAGGCAGTCTCTCCCCCGTCCACATCTCTCCCCCTGCTCCACTCACCTCTTCCTCATTGGCTGCTTTGGATTCACGTGAGCGGACTCAGCGCCCAAACTAAAATCCGACAGTCAGGTGAAAGTCAGCACGCTTCCGTACACCTGCGGAAGCATGCGTGAGCCCCTGCTAAAGCCGCTCTCATTGCGGCAGCAGGGGCTCACTGCCGAGCATCAGCGCGGGTCAGCGCCTAAGTGCTGATCATGTCCGCGGCCTTAGACATACATATGCAGCCACGATTATCCAAACACTTGCCTTGGAAAATCTGGGGCAAACTCCCAGTAATGCTGCAACATTTCTGTGAGATTTCTGCAGCCAGACTAATGGCCCATCAGATTAACACAGCGGGGTTCTTGCAGTCCCATTCAGTTTGAATGCCAGAGACCCCCGCTGTGTTAATCCGATGGGCCAATAGTCTGGCTGCAGAAATCTTTTCCAAGGCAAGTGTTCGGATGCTCGAAGCTGCATCTGTACGGTATTAAGTTTAAGACAGAAGAGTACCATCTACGAGGATGCCAGGAGGCAATCAGAGACTTGGGACTGAATTGCAGGTGTAATGGTTGTAGTGGATAGATATACAGTACTTCATAGATTTGATACCTTTGGCCAAAAGAGTTGATGAGATCACCAAATGATGGTGTGTGAGAGAGAAAAGGAGAGGTCCAGGAACAGAGCCATGAGGAACAACAACTCACAAATCAATAGGAGGTGAAGACATTTTGGCAAAAGGAACTGAAAATGAGACCCAGGATAGAGCTTTTTTGTAAATACCAAAAGAGTTTAGAATAGGAAGGAGAAGAGTGATTGATGCTATTGCAGAGTAAGATAAGTAGGGAAAATTACCATGGGATTTTGCTTCTTGTAGATTATTGTCTATTTTAGTAGCACAGTCTCTGTTGAGTGATCTGTACAAAAGCCAGATTGTATAGTGTCCAGGAGGGCTTGGGAATTAAAGCTTACCATATTGGAGAACATGAAACGTGTGTATATATACATGCATACATATGTGTATGCTCCCATTTAAAAAAAAAAATTTTTTAATTGTTTTTAGCAAACTTCCAGGATTTGCCGAGAGGAATGTCCGTGTGTTACAGAGGGGGTTTACATACATCCACCCACCCACACACCCACACACACACACCCACACACCCACCTCCTACCTCTCGTGGTGCTGGGGATCGTGGTGCTGGGGCTGGGGATCGTGGTGCTGGGGCTGGGGATCGTGGTGCTGGGGATCTTAGTGCTGGGGATCGTGGTGCTGGGGCTGCTGGGGCTGCTGGGGCTGGGGATTGTGGTGCTGGGGATCTTAGTGCTGGGGATCGTGGTGCTGGGGATCGTGGTGCTGGGGCTGGGGATTGCGGTGCTGGGGATTGCGGTGCTGGGGATCTTAGTGCTGGGGATCTTAGTGCTGGGGATCGTGGTGCTGGGGCTGGGGATCTTAGTGCTGGGGATCTTAGTGCTGGGGATCTTAGTGCTGGGGATCGTGGTGCTGGGGATCTTAGTGCTGGGGATCGTGGTGCTGGGGCTGGGGATTGTGGTGCTGGGGCTGGGGATTGTGGTGCTGGGGCTGGGGATTGTGGTGCTGGGGCTGGGGATTGTGGTGCTGGGGCTGGGGATTGCGGTGCTGGGGATCTTAGTGCTGGGGATCTTAGTGCTGGGGATCTTAGTGCTGGGGATCGTGGTGCTGGGGCTGGGGATTGCGGTGCTGGGGATCTTAGTGCTGGGGATCTTAGTGCTGGGGATCTTAGTGCTGGGGATCGTGGTGCTGGGGCTGGGGATTGCGGTGCTGGGGATCTTAGTGCTGGGGATCTTAGTGCTGGGGATCTTAGTGCTGGGGATCTTAGTGCTGGGGATCGTGGTGCTGGGGCTGGGGATTGTGGTGCTGGGGCTGGGGATTGTGGTGCTGGGGCTGGGGATTGTGGTGCTGGGGCTGGGGATCGTGGTGCTGGGGATCTTAGTGCTGGGGATCGTGGTGCTGGGGCTGGGGATTGCGGTGCTGGGGATCTTAGTGCTGGGGATCTTAGTGCTGGGGATCTTAGTGCTGGGGATCGTGGTGCTGGGGCTGGGGATTGCGGTGCTGGGGATCTTAGTGCTGGGGATCTTAGTGCTGGGGATCTTAGTGCTGGGGATCGTGGTGCTGGGGCTGGGGATTGCGGTGCTGGGGATCTTAGTGCTGGGGATCTTAGTGCTGGGGATCTTAGTGCTGGGGATCGTGGTGCTGGGGCTGGGGATTGTGGTGCTGGGGCTGGGGATTGTGGTGCTGGGGCTGGGGATTGCGGTGCTGGGGATCTTAGTGCTGGGGATCTTAATGCTGGGGATCGTGGTGCTGGGGCTGGGGATTGTGGTGCTGGGGATCTTAGTGCTGGGGATCTTAGTGCTGGGGATCTTAGTGCTGGGGATCTTAGTGCTGGGGATCTTAGTGCTGGGGATCGTGGTGCTGGGGATCTTAGTGCTGGGGATCGTGGTGCTGGGGATTGTGGTGCTGTGGCTGGGGTTTGTGGTGCTGGGGCTGGGGATTGTGGTGCTGGGGCTGGTGATTGTGGTGCTGGGAATTTTAGTGCTGGGGATCGTGGTGCTGGGGCTGGGGATTGTGGTGCTGGGGCTGGGGATTGTGGTGCTGTGGCTGGGGATCGTGGTGCTGGGGCTGGGGATCGTGGTGCTGGGGCTGGGGATTGCGGTGCTGGGGATCTTAGTGCTGGGGATCTTAGTGCTGGGGATCTTAGTGCTGGGGATCGTGGTGCTGGGGCTGGGGATTGTGGTGCTGGGGCTGGGGATTGTGGTGCTGGGGCTGGGGATTGTGGTGCTGGGGCTGGGGATTGCGGTGCTGGGGATCTTAGTGCTGGGGATCTTAGTGCTGGGGATCGTGGTGCTGGGGCTGGGGATTGTGGTGCTGGGGATCTTAGTGCTGGGGATCTTAGTGCTGGGGATCTTAGTGCTGGGGATCTTAGTACTGGGGATCTTAGTGCTGGGGATCGTGGTGCTGGGGCTGGGGATTGTGGTGCTGGGGATCTTAGTGCTGGGGATCTTAGTGCTGGGGATCTTAGTGCTGGGGATCTTAGTGCTGGGGATCTTAGTGCTGGGGATCGTGGTGCTGGGGATCGTGGTGCTGGGGATCGTGGTGCTGGGGCTGGGGATTGTGGTGCTGTGGCTCGGGTTTGTGGTGCTTGGGATCATGGTGCTGAGGCTGCTGGGGCTGGGGATTGTGGTGGTGAGGCTGGGGATTGTGGTGCTGGGGATTGTGGTGCTGGGGATTGTGGTGCTGGGGCTGCTGGGGCTGGGGATCATGGTGCTGGGGCTGGGGATCATGGTGCTGCCACCTCCCGCCTCCCCTCTCTCACAGACACACTCCCTCTCCGGTGGAACACCTGATCGGGCACGGCGGCCATTTTTTTGCCACAATCCCCGTCCAACGTGTCCCAATATGTTGATTATTTTCTTAATCCATATGTAACATCACTCAGATCATATCTGAGGGACACGTTGCATGTCAACGACTCTGTCAGAGACATTCATTGGAAACCCACATATCACTGGGCCTCCTGTGATGTCTCTTCACTGTACACATGTATAGAGCATCACAGGGGTTTGGAGGCTGTTACTTATTTTCTAGATAGAGACCCCTCACTTAATCAAGGTCAGAAGGATTTAATACTCTCCAGTATATTATTTATTTTACAACACAATTACTTTTTGTTTGAAGATGACTTTTATTTGCAAGTCTGTGGAACGGCCATGGGCACGCGGTTTGCCGCCAGCTATGCGAACCTATACATGGGGTTGTGGGAGGACCTTCGTGTGTGGGCGAACGCTAGACTGGGAGTGGGCCTAGTGTTCTATGGCCGTTTCATAGATGATGATTTCATTATCTGGGAAGGTGCGGAGGATGAACTTTACAGCATCCTCCAATCCTTCAATACAAACGAGATGGGTCTGAAATTCACATTTGAAATTCATCCCAAACAAATTACATTTCTAGATCTCGTTTTATTTGTTACAGATGATGATGAAGGTCAGATATCCACAAAAACTCACTTTAAGGAAGTATCTGTCAATGGTTATCTTCACGCATCAAGTAATCACCACAAAAAGTGGCTGGAGAATATTCCGAAGAGCCAATTCTATCGGCTAAAGAGAAACTGCTCATCTCAGAAAGATTTTGAAATTCAGGGACAGGAATTGGTTTCTAAATTTATTCATAAGGGCTACAAGGAAGAGGTTGTCACTGGTGCTCTTAATGAGGTCAAGAATATTAGCAGGGATGTTCTTCTTGTTCAATCTAAATCCAAAGTCACTACCTATCCCCTTAAACAACATGATATGGGTTCAGGTCAGGACAAGTGTCCTAGATTCATCACTAAATTCAATCAGTCTGCATATAAAATTAAACAGATATTGAACAATCATTGGGATATTCTCAGGAATGATCCTGTTTTGGGACCTATTTTACCTGCATATATTCCAGTCACATACAAAAAAGCTAGAAACATTAAAAACATTGTGGCCCCCAGTCGATTGAGAATGACTACAGATGGAGATTCAGTTCCCTGTGACCGCCTCTCCGGCAATTTTTCATGTCGACGTACTAGATGTCTTACATGTAAACATCTTATTGCCGGTGAAAAATGTTGTTCTTTCTCCAACAAGAGAGAGCATGATGTAAAGGGCAGGATAAACTGTCTCTCCACCTACATAGTGTACCTCCTCTCATGCTCCTGTGGTCCACAGTACCTAGGGAGAACCATTCGACCTAGGTGTACCAGGTTTCTAGAGCACAGAAATCTGGCTCATAGTCTCTCTAAACATTTCTCTATCTGTCACAATAAAGATCCTGCATCTCTAACTATTAGGGGTATTGTAAAACATACTGGACACCTAACAAGCTCCTATTGAACCCCCAAAATGACCACAACATATATATAAGCATATGAGTGTCACAGAGGAGTGCTACTGAGCATGGAAATATATATTTTAAAACCAGAGACAGAACATAAAACACAGACAAAGCTCAGTTTTTAGCACATCCAGTGAGACTCATACACGGTACAGTGCCTAAATATATATGTATAAATATATAATAAGTAAAATGGTCTTTTAGTTTGACATTTTTGGCCAAAATTGTTGTAAGCCCCTGAGCCAACGCCAAGGCAGACCACATATCAGGGGTCCCTAACGCTAATACAAATTCTTAATAACCTGTGTAATAACAGGAAGAATGATTTATAGTAAATCTGTCAATATTAGTTGCAAAGTTCTGAGTCTGACTGAAGCTTTTATTAACCTGTACATTACCAGGAAAAGCACTCTGTATTAGAGATGTCACAGCCAAACTGCAAGCAGGTAAATTCCCCTGAGTGGAAGATGCTATGGAGTGAGCCCATAACCATTTAAATGTGGGAGGGAGTGAGCTTAAATTAGGAAGGAGGTTGCCACCCTCCAATCAGCCATGACTAGCTGGACAAGAATTGTAAAACATACTGGACACCTAACAAGCTCCTATTGAACCCCCAAAATGACCACAACATATATATATAAGCATATGAGTGTCACAGAGGAGTGCTACTGAGCATGGCAATATATATTTTAAAACCAGAGACAGAACATAAAACACATTAGGGGTATTGAACACATACCAGTGTCTCTCATTGGGGGGGAAAGATTCAGGAGGTTATATTTGCGAGAGACCTTCTGGATCTATACCTTGGACACTTTGTCACCAAAGGGGTTCAATGAACATATAGATACTAGTACACTGGTATAGTGTTCTGTGGTCCCCCTGCTCGTCTGATGACTACATCACCATAGGTGTGTGTATATATAACTATCAATTCAATAACACTATTGTAACTGATTTCTGTGGTTATCACTGGGGAATGAATAACTTACTCTCAGGTTAATAGCTGTATTGATTATTGTCTCTATTTTAAATATAGTTATTTTCTTTATATTTTTATTTTTTATTTTCATTTTGATATTTGTTTTTATTTTCTTTAAATTTTCATTTTTATTCATATAATTTTTTTTTTATTTATTCATTTATTTGATATTATATTTTTATTTTCATACATTTTTATATATATATATATATACACACATATATATATATATATATATATATATATATATATATATATATATATATATTATATATATATACACACATGTGTATGTATATACTTTTATGTACGTTTTGAGAAATCTATATATGCTTTTCACTAACATTCCAAGTTTGTATTTTATCAGATAATATGTCTATTACTGTGTATTATATATCAACATCTGAACCATTTCAATATCTGTGTTTAGTAACATAAATATAGATACCATTTTTTATGTCATTCATGAACGTGTATATATATATATACACATATCTTTCATGATTATAGTTTTTGTTATGTTTTATGTACTATGTATTCATCCTATGTTCCCCTTATGTTTCATCCCCTTTTTCCCTCTCCGGCCCTTCTAGAGTTAATGATTAGAGCAATCAATTTGTATTCAGGTGTTTTTAATGTGCTCCATCTAATTATGGCATATATATATGTATGGCATTTTTGTTAGTACTGCTCTAACCCCTGAGGAAGTCGCATATCGCGACAAAACGCGTAGGGAAGTAGCTAGCATTGGACTTTTATTGTACACAACTCATATTTTGAGCAGTTCTATCTTTTGCTCGCTTTGGAGCCAGTCCGTCTTTCATCACGCTTGGAACCCTGATGCAGGAAGTCTGACTGCCGTGTCAGCATCCTATAGTATCGGTGGACACATACTCTCACGGGATTTACAACCAGGGGGAGACCAGGTGCGCACGCACCCTCCTGGCATCCACGATTGTAAAGACTTTATTCATTGTCTTATTTCATTTTGCACAATGTAAGTGTCCGTGATTCATCTGAATGTTTATTCTAATTATTAAATTACAGTATTATGCTATGGGAGCCATGCTGTCTTCTTTTCGTTCTACAGATCAAGAGGAAGGTGTTTTTTTCCTGAAGACTGGCAGCGACACCCAGTAGTTGTTGAAGGACACTTTTATTTTTCATTTTATTTAATCACCACATCTCTTGGGGCTTTTTAACCCTTTCCCTTCCCCTTCCCCATTCCCTTTCCCCCTTTCATTCACCTTTTCCCTCTCATTTGTTTGTGTTGTATGTTCATTTATGTTTTGTCCCTAGTAGCCACCTTGTACACACAGGTACTAGTGTTTTCCTGTGGACATTTATTTGTGTGCAATTATCACAATTAACTTGTTGTCTGGTATTCCGGCTAGCGCAGCAGTGTTTTTTCCTTTCTTTTTACATATATATATATATATATATATATATATATATATATATATATATATATATATATATATATATATATATATATATACATACACGTGCACCCCGCACCCCTATTGCTATCTGCCTACAGGCAGGCACTCTGATCACATAATGATTTATTAATGTATCACTCATGTCAATAGGATGTTTCTATAGCAAAATGTGTTGTTTAGTGGGCATGTTAATTGTATCATTCAATAACGGTCCAATTTAATTACTTCCTATTACTATCTATTAGTACCTATGAGGCAATTATGTGTATATATTCATATTCCCTTTATGTGCCTTTCTTCTCCCATCAATGTATTACTGTGATTGTAAAATTATGTACAGTGTACAGTATGATAATTAATTTTAAAGGAGCAATCCAAGCAATATCCTAAGTGTGTATATATTTTTTTAATAAATCAGTTCGGTAGTATTAGATAATACTTACTACCTATTTCTATTTTAAAATTCAACTCATAATGCCATTTTTAATGAGTTTTAATACACTGAGCATCTTTTGATTTCTATAGCAGACTTTAGCCCACCTCAAGCAGGGTAAGACCTTTGTAACACTTTCCAGTGTGTGACAATTTGTTGCCAATATTCCCAGCAGTTTGAGCTGTAAATTGTAACAATAGATAATGTTACTTTAGTAGTATAAGAACAGATTGTATCTGCTAAATTACATTGACTGAAGGACTGATTTGAAACTGAAAGGCAGACAGTTATTTAACCATGGGAAACAGAATTTTGCCAATTGATTAATTCTCCTATGATCGATCGGCAGCTTAAGTTATTCGTTTTCAGTAAAGGTAATCAAAGGCTGCATATATTAAAAGAAAACAAAAAGATTTAAAAAAAAAGAAAATAATACTTTTAAGTGGCTTGGATTGTCTCTTTAGAAAGCACATGTTGCACTGTAAATTTGTAATAGAACAAAGGTGCACCAGTTTAAAATAAATAACATTATTTAAATAAATAACCCCAAAAATAATCAGAAATGTGTAGAGAAATTACAAGACTGTGGAGTTAAACATGAAAGCCCATGTTAACTATTCTGATGCAATCAGAATCCCATAGTTATAAGGGCAAAATACAAAACTCTAAAACTAAAATTGTAATGAAATAGCTACAAATCTATACACTCAAAAGGTTAAAAAGATGAAGATGAAGAAGAAGAAAAAAATCGGTATTGGAGGCAAAAGCAATCTAAAATAAATAGGGATTGAAAAACCAAGCTGCTAAATAATCGGCAAAGAATAGAGTCTAAATCAATACAGGCTTTAATAGTTTTGCTAAGTAGCAATATCTTCTAGTAAATGTTGCAATTAACTACCTTATGTGATAATATACTAGAGGAACTTGCAACAATTCAATAACAAACTCCTCCAAAGTGTCTATAATTTAGCTACAGTAGTGAGCCCTAGTCTGTATGTAGACAGACAGAGTGACAGGGAATAAAGGAGTGGTCCCTACTGTACAGTATATTAAAGCAGCAACCCAAGCAGAGGTTTTTTTTGTTTATTCGTTTTTTTTAACATAGCATTGAAGCAGGGGTTCTCCAGAGTTGAACTCCAATAATTTCGGCTTCAGTGCACCCCTCCTTCTGGAGATACTCGCCAGCTTCAATCATCTGTAAAAAAAAAAAGCTGGCGTGGATTGCTCCTTTAAGAAATTCTGTGTTAAGCCTCTGCTTTCTTTATCATTACTGCCCATCCTCTGATTGGGCTATATCTAGACTCTATTTACAATAGGTGTTTATCCGAAATGCTGCACTGAGATGCCCTGCTTCCTGCCAGATTATAGGCTGGCGTTTGACAACAGAAGCGCGACCGACGTGTGTTTCGCATCACACGGATGTGTTTTCCAGGCTGGCATGGGAAGCTGTCTTATGGAAGAGCACCTGTTAGTAGATATGGCACAAAGTCTTTGCAGGTCATGGATCAAGGCACAGTTGGAGCAAAATTTACGCAAATTGCATAATTTCCCCCAGGCTCTCTGTGTCAATTTAGCACGGTCTTTGCTCCAACTTTTGTGCCAAGTGCACCAGCTTTCAATGTGGGGAGCGTCAATAGGAGGTTAGGGAGTAGTTAGATGACAAACAGTTATAATGACATGTAGCAAACTCGGAGTCCCCATGCAACACTTTTTATGTTGTATTTGTGTCAAAAAAAATCTGCCAGGTCTGAGGTGGAGTAAACTTTTCTGGCCAATACTTTGTGTCAAATGTAGTGAGATGCACTTTTACATGTGATGCAAATGCAAGCAGGAAATGGAGCAATGCGTCAAAACAAACGTTGTATGTGCACTTTATATTCATATATCTGCACATTTGTGTTTATAATCTTGCTTCCAAAGCAATCTAAAAGAAAAAAAGGTTTTTATCATACGACTACACTTTTCATGTTTTGTTCTTACCTTGAAAGAGTTCCTGCTGCTTCATGGCCGATTTGATTATCCCAATATCTGCGGAAAGGACCGTGTATCCCTGCTGTGTCAGGATATGTTTATACAGATTATATTCTTCAATGCCAAGAGAGGGGTCGGCATACAAAAAGGCTCTTTTCTTACTGCTAGAAATCAGGTTTTTTTTAATGGCATCCTCAAACTGTCAAAAGAAAGAATAACAATAATTATCTTGTTATAAAATCATTCTGCCTGCATGATATTATACGAACCGTTTCACAAATTAACACATCTAGTTTTACAAATGGCTTTATATTATATACAGTAACAGACAGACACAGTGTACAGGTGTACAATATATATGTGTGTACATGTGCTTGTGCATGCGCTTAAACATGGTTTAATATGTTGTAAACATATATATATATATATATATATATATATATTTAAACATTTAAAGTATTACATTGCAGTAAAGTAATATAGTAGATGCACTCAACGACTTACCTAATATTTATTGTTTATCATTTATAATACAGTATGTTCAGTAATTACAATTATGTCAAAAAGGCCTAACTCTAACCCGCGTAACAATGCTCCACTCATAGGATTGATAAGAGCCTGTGCCACTTTAATTACATGATTTAACTGCTTGTGGTGTAAGATCAAAAACAAGCAGATGCGTGTAAGAAGTGAAGGGCTAAAGATTAGTGGGACAAAAAGTAAATGTTTGTATATTTAACATGTCCTCAATGTGTGAGACACACTTTTATTTTAGATTTTAGTTTCACCGTTTTTCTTTTTACTCGTTGGATCACCAACAAGTAAGTTTGTTCCTCTGATTGGCCGGCCAATCAGTTAAAACCGGTCGAAAATAGGCTGTAGACGAGAGACAATGGGCCTTATTCATTAAACTGGGATACTCCAGATCGCAGCAAATTGCAGGAAAACAGCCATTCAAGTCAGTAGCAGTTTCCGCGTAATATACATGGAAGTATTGCTGCTTGATGACCAAGGCCCAATGACTACCAAACACAGATCACTGGATAAGTAAGACTTGTCAGGCATATGTTGATGAAGAAAAACAGGTTTACTTCTAATAACTTCCAAAACCGGAACAATCTACCAGAGATTCTAACATCCGCCACCAGTCTAAATTCTTTGAAAACTAAAGCTGTCTCACATTTTAATCTGGTCTGTAACTGTTATATACACATACTGTATAACATATTATCTCTTACTGTGCATGGAATGTTTTGTATATAATGTATAACCTTGCTCCCTTAATGTAACTATATTTGTAACCATGTATCTGTCATCATAACTCTGTGCCCAGGACACAAGGTACTTGAAAACGAGAGGTAACTCTCAATTTATTACTTCCTGGTTATATATGTTATAAATAAATAAGAATCACCCTTAAGAATATGTTTGAATTCTATAAAGTTCCATTGTGAACAAAGTAAAGGTGTACAAAGAAAACAAAATGAGTTTGCACCCTGGAGTTGTCTAATGTGTCTAAATGTGGTGCCTGAGTTTCAAGGAGATAGACATCTGTTTGCACTAAGGTCACAATGAGCACGGAGAACAGACTTTTATACCACTACAAAGACCATTTACTTCTTTTTTCCCTCAGCTACATTACTCGTTAAAAAAAAACTGCTGTGAAAAAAAAGGCTGCAGGAATAGAGAGTGGGGGACATATGTTGTTACATAAACCAATGTCAGTCAGTCATTCTGTTGGCTTCTGGTTTGTTTATAGAAACTGCACCTTGGATGACATAGCTGACAGCAGTTTCTTTCCCAGCCACAGGATGTAGCTTTCTGTTTCAGTTGGCTTGTATGCACATTCTTTGCAGCAGTGGGATGTGTGCGCTATTTTAGGCCTCCTCACAGAGAATATCTACTTTTAAACAAGGGTCTGTACTTAGGGTGAGAAAATCTCCTCCTATCCGGTCAGTTCTCCACAAAGTCTAAAGCAATGTTTAGGCCACCCTGGCACTTAGGGGTTAAACGTGCAGCCTCTCTAAATATATTTTGGGGACAATGCAGAAAATGAAAAATCGTTTTCAAATGGAGTATTTTGTCTGCTTTCCATTCCTCATTATAAATCATATGTACATGAAATAATCAATTACAAATCGTAATATAAATATTTAGGTTGTAAGATCTCCGGGGCAGGGATTTCCTTTCCTATTGTCTGATCTTATTTGTTGAACTTATTGTACTATAATTCCCTGTCCTGTATTGTCTCTCCTGTAAAGTGCTAAGTACAGCTGTGGGCGCTATCTAAATAAAGATATACAAAGATTTACATACATTTAGGGCTCATTGGGGCCTATTCACTAAGCTACGTTAAGTAGCGCTGAAATGGGTTACATCGCCTGGCCGCAAAAGGGTGAAGCCATAAGCGCTATTCACTAAGGCTGTTTGGCGCGTTTACGGCCTACCTTGCCCAAAAAAGCCATATCGCGCGATCACCTTCTCCCCCCCTGATATCGTGCTTAAAGTTAGTTAGCACGATAACTATTATAAACAAAGCAGCCTGTAAGAACTGCATGGAGACGCTGCGTCTCAATGCACGGATCTTACAGGCGATCGTGCTGTCCAAATATGATTTTTAATACTAGTGTACATGAGCAGGGGGTCTCCTGAGCTGAACCGCATTGTTTTCAGGTCCGGGGACCCCCTACTTCAGGAGATATAGGCCCCGATAATGGGGTGCCGGTATCCCCGGCAGAATTTAAATGTCCCGGTCACGTGACGCGGGAGCTTTAAAGTGCAGGGGATACCGGCACCCCATAAAGGGTCTACACTAGTATTAAAACACACATAACAATAAATAATAATTAATTACCGTAGCAGTTATCCGCTATGGTAATGAAGCTGCATTAATGTACATTTTAATAAAAGTGTTCGGGAGCAGGGGTCCTCTGAGCTGAACCGCATTGATTAATGGCTCAGGGACCCCCTGCTTCCCGAGTTACAGGCCCTGGTATGGGGCATCGGGTGCCAGTGTCGCCGCCATCTTTATAGCGTCCAAGACACAACGTGGGGGGGAGATTATGTGGTTGTCTGTATGATAATAAGGGTGCTTCAGGGAAGACCTGTTGCAGTCTTGTATCTTCCTGGAGGATGGGTTGTAGTTTCCTGGCGATCTTGCGTAGGGCTCCTAGGTGTGGATTATATGTGAACAGGACCTCCTACAGTTCTATGACAACTTCAATACGTTCCACCCGACCATCAACCTCAAACTCACCCATTCTCCGGATGAAGTACATTTCCTAGACACCACCATTACTATAAAGAACAACCAACTACAGACTTCTGTATACCGCAAACCTACAGACAGAGCCAGCTATTTGAGGGACAACAGCTTCCACCCGACACACACCAAACATGCAACCATCTACAGTCAAGCCATACGATACAACCGGATATGCTCCAACACAGCAGACAGAGACCAGCGGATTAAAGCCTTGAGATCAGACTTTATAAACCGTGGGTACAACCACAGAATTGTAGACCAGCAAATTCACAAAGCCACCAGAATACCAATAATTGATCTCCTTGAATACAAACAGAAGGAGACAAGTGACAGGGTACTGCACCGACACACTTTATTCGAGCAAATACCCAGTATGTACCTGGCAGATACCTGGAATGCGCCGCTCCTCACCTCTGGCAAGCCCCGTTGCGTTTGCCTTCCCAGCCTGGGTTCATGCCTGGCTGACGGGCGGCTGATCTGTTAAATGATAATGATTAGGATTTAATAGGCTGCAATGCTTCGCGTGTCTACCAGATGGCATAAATTCATGAATTGTAATGCAGTATATATATATATACTGTGCAGTATTGCAGCCAGCGGGAATAAAATGCTTCAATCCCTGCTTGGAAAATACCTCAATGCACTCGGGCAGAAAACAGTCACAAACCTCAATACACCCGGGTATACCCGAATTTGTGGGACTAGCCGAGCTCGAATAAAGTGTGTCGCCAGTGTACCTTTGGTGGTCACATATAATCCACACCTAGGAGCCCTACGCAAGATCGCCAGGAAACTACAACCCATCCTCCAGAAAGATACAAGACTGCAACAGGTCTTCCCTGAAGCACCCTTATTATCATACAGACAACCCCATAATCTCAAGAATATTATGGTGAGGAGTAAAGTATTCAGCAGTACAACTGAATGCGGGACAAAACCATGCCAGGACCCAAGATGCAAAACCTGCGCAATGCTCTACACAGCAGACACAATACAAATACCACACAGGAATCGGGAATACAAAATCAGAGGAAGGTTCACCTGTTCCTCCAGCAATGTCGTGTACCTCATCATGTGCATGAAATGCAGAGGGGGATGCTACTACATAGGTGAGACAGGGCAGGGGCTAAACAAGAGAATGAACCTGCACCGCTACAGCATCATACGCGGAACAAGAGACAGTCCTGTTGGCGAACATTTCTCTGACTCTGGCCATAAGATGAACGATCTGAGGGTTGCCATACTCAAAGGTAATCTTAAAACACCGAAAGAGAGACGGTTGCATGAATACAAATTTATGCAACTGTTCGGGACACTTAGCAGTGGCCTAAACAGAGATCGAAATTTTATGAGTCATTACTGACACAAGTGAACTCTCTTCCCATGAGCGCTATAGGCCATGTCTGTACATACTGTGCTATATGTATGCACACACAGCTGTCTCTCACACATACTTATACTCCTTGTTTTTCCATCCCTATACACCAATAGGGACCACATAGTATCCACACACACTTTCAGTTATGCTACTTACTCTCACATTTCCACACCCACCCACACCATTTATATCCGCTCCCACTCCACACACACCTTTTGTAAAGCACTGTATATACTGTGGGCTCTCCATTCATGTTAATTCACACTGATACACATACACACTCTTTAATCCCTTGCTTTCAGTAACCTTTTGACACCTCCAGCCATAAAACACATCCACACCGGGGGAAGGACCAGCACAGATAACATTCCAATAGACACTGTTTATAGTATAGCTTTTGCTTGCTTCATTCATTGTAACATCGCCGGAAGAAGAGATCAGTGTATCTCGAAAGCTCGCACAAATAAAAGCATTTCGTTAGCCACAGAACGGTATCATCTATTTATTTTTTGATTATTGAAGCTCGGCTAACACGGTACTGATACCTCTACATATATATATATATATATATATATATATATTTTTTTTTTTTTTAATAATATATATATGCATGTTTAACCAATATACAAATAAATACTGTACATGGCCAAATACAAATCTCTCCCAATATCAAACAGCACAAAGCAAAATCAATATCTAAGAAATCCAAATACAAACACTCAATTTGACAATGTGTACATGATACAATTACTCTGTGCATCATGTATACTATGCCGACCAATGCTCCAAATCAAATACACTAATCCAAACAAGATACAAATACAAACATTAAAGAAAAACAAAGCATCAACACAATTAAATTACCATCAATTAATCCAATCACCAATCAATTACAATCCAAATCAATTACACACTTCAAATCCTACAAACAAACCATTGTGAAAAATAATCTATGTCAAAGTAATCATCACACTAAATCTATCTTCCAAAAATAAGCCAATTAAATAATCTATAGTAAACAGCCTTTAAATAAACATTTGAAAAAATTACATGTACATTAGAAACACATTTTTACACAAAGCAGCAAATTGCAATTCCAAAAAACATCCAAACAAGGCAAGCCAACAAGTTTTTATTATACCTGTATGTATGTCCATCTATAGTTTACAGACATCAATACAGGTGCAATAAAAGAGCATCAAAAACAATTGAATCACATTAAAAATCAACATACAATATAACCACTGACTTGTCCTGTACATATGTATATCCATAGTGACATACATAAATTCTATGTCCTGCTCTCAGTCCTGCTCTCTCCCTGCTTGGGGAAATCCGGTGGCCCCCCAAGCTGGTCAGGTCACCATGTCCAGAGAAGTATGCATACATGTCCAGTATTACCGCTAACTTTTTACTGGACAGAATGTCCAAATACAGGACCGTCCGGTTCAATACTGGACACCTAGCAACCCTAATAGGGGAACATCTTATCGCATTATAAAGATACCATTTTATGGTAGATGTGTAATATGCTTTAAAATGATACAGAAGTTTAGGTCTGTAAAGTAGTTACAGATTTCAATAAACACATTTCAATCACTGTCCCGGATCCTCACTACAGCTAGCAGCCTAATTAAGCACATACTGCTATTATTAATACTTTCATTAGTAGATTCTATGCAATTAACCTATAAGCAAGGATCATGTGCATTATATTCCATACTTTATGTTGCCCTGTGTGCAGTGATTAAAGTGCATTGAAAAAAGTAATTGTACTGTGTTGTGTGTGAGTTCAACAAATTGTAAACCTGTTTGGCTTTTGTGCAACATACCTTTGACCTAATTTTTTTAAGATGTATTTAAAATGTAGGTTCTATAGTTAAAATGGAGAGACTATTTCTCAAATAAATACTTTATCTTAAAAAATGTCATAGAAATGTAAACTTGGTAAACAAACATAGTGGGACTTCTGGTTTGCGAATTGAAAAAAAATGAAATCACCCCCCATGATCATAACACATTTTGCCCCCATCTGTGGATGAATGCACAAAATGCATAAAATGCATATACAATTACACTGTTTAGTTATTTCAGCACAACTCCGAAAAGCAGCTCCTGAATAATAGGGACGTTATATTTCTTTTTCTTTAGCCATTTTCTTTTTTTTTTTCACATTCGTTTTAGAAACCTGTGTGAGTTGAATCGGTTTTCCTGACTGCAACATCCAATACTTAGAATAAAATTGCTGGAATTCAACTCTATTTCCTGTTCTTCCCCACAGAAAACGCAGGGATAATGAAATATTTAAGATATACAGTATTTATTTTGAGGATACATTTATATTTCTCTAGTGTTCCTACTGAGACAAACAATTTGATAAATCATTTTGCACAAAAAACGCTACAAACAGCTGCCAATTTTATTCCTGGGTATTAGATTTATGAAAAGCTTTGGACTATAAATTGTATTTATTTAAAGCACAGGCAAGTTTACAACATCCAACAGAAATGATTAAAAGCGCAATCAATTCCAACAAAGTGAAAGCACTTGGACATTTAACTTGACCACATTTTGCTTTAATGAAAATGACCATATTTAGAAGTTTTCACAATATGATTTTATCCGTTAATATCAATGACACCTAAAAGTTCTGAAGATTTGAAAAAATGATTGGGATATAACGGTTTTAAGTGGGAGTAGACATTTAAAGGGGAAGCTCAGTTGGCTCACAAAAGCATTTTGGATGCAATTTAACAAATCTTTGGCTTCATTATTCTACTGTAAGCTCTTTGGGGATGCGTTTCCTTCAGCCTTATGTTGTTATTTACCTTTTTCTCATTTTTTTTTGTGATGTATTTACCTCTCAGGGCCACCGCGGGGGGGGGGGGGGTGGCAGTTGGGACTTCTAGCCCGGTCAGTCAAGTGGCCATGCACGCCTGCCAGCAACCCTATAGTTTATAGCCTGCACTCCCGTCCAGGCCCTCTTTCCGTCGATCAACAGGCCTGAAAGACCTTTGCCATCTTTCCCTTCCCCAGGCCCTAATGCAGGCCTTCCTGTGCACCAGCCATTGTTCCTCCAGCAGGACCCCCTTTTCATGGGCCTCCACTAGGCCCATCCAAGGGCTTCAGGTAGTCCATCCACTATACTCCCTGATCCCCTGCCCCATTACCCCCTTATACCTCCCCCAGACCCATTACTCCCTTATACCTAGGGTGACCAGTTTAGTCCCAGCAAAAACGGGGACAAATGTCACGCATGCGCAGTTGGCACCCTACTTATACCTCTCCCAGGCCCATTACTCCCTTATACCTTCCCCAGACCCATTATCCCCTTAGACCTCCCCCAGGCCCAATACACCTTCTCGAGGCTCATTACTCCCTTATACCTCCCCCAGGCTCATTACTCGCCTTATACCTCCCCCAGGCTCATTACTCCCTTATACCTCCCTCAGGCCCATTATCCCCTAATACCTCCCCCAGACAGTGGTGGATTTATGTATAAATTACAGCTTAGAGCCTCGCAATTTGAGGGGCCTCCAAATACAAAGGTTTTTTTGCCAAATGTTTTTCTAAAGTTGAATATACGTTAAAAGCAACCTAATGTATGTCATGTAAAGATAAGACGGACAACAGAGACTCAACAAACTTTGGCAGAAGAACATAATGGTTTAGTTAGCTGTTTCCTTTGACTCCATATGCACAGTCCCTGTTTTGTTTAAGTTCTAGGAATGGACTCTCGCACTACCTTCCAATTGTGAGGAGTACTCAAAACAGTTTACGGTAGTCACCCTGCCCACACTATTTGTTTTTTTTATAGATGTCTTATCTTAATCATAGATCCATTACCCCCTAATACCCCTCTAGTACCTGCTAATACCCCCAAATGACCATTACTCCTGTATATCCCTCCCCAGGCCAATTATCCCTGTATACCTCCCCAGGCCCATTACCTCCTTATATACTCCTCTCTGCCCAGTAACTCTTATAACCCCCTCCCAGCCCATTACCCCCTTATTCCCCCCAGGTGCACTACCCCCTTATACCCTCCCACACCATTACCTCTTATATCCTCCCCAGACTCATTACCTCCATATGGGTGTGTGTCCCCATTACCTCTTTATACAGTAGGTGTGTCCCCACGCCCATTACTTCCTTATACCCCCTCCTGCCTCCCCCCCTTGCAGCTCATACTTGCCTTTTCCTTTCCTTCCCTTCCCCCCAACCCCAGAGCTTCCCTTCCCTCCAGGCCCTCCCACCAGTGCACCAGCCGGGGGGGGGGGGGGTGAGAGCTTATTATATTTGTCACGAGCACAACAATTGCTGTTAGTGGCCCTGTTAGCTCCTATTGTAATATTGTAACGCACATCGTACAATGTTCGCACTGTAGAAGTAACACTATACAATTATACATGCAAATGTAAACATTCTTAAAGCAAATGTTACCCCTTCCTGCCCGGCTTCTAGGGAGGTTACATTGGTGTGTTACGTGTGGCTACTTCGCATGGGTTACCTTGACTCAGGGTGCTGGATTCAGGCGGTAGGGCGATGAAGTGGCAAGGTTGTTCACCACAAACGTTTGTCATACAACAGTCTTTTATTCAGGTCCCCAGACACGGGGACGGCACACCACACTTTAACCAACGTTGTACTGTTTCTTTATTGTTATTGATGCTTTATGTGCTTCTATAAATGCCCACTCTTAACACTCAGAGGGAGGTATATATTTTAGTTGCTTAACTGTTCTGAGAAGCCCTCCTCTGTCTTTTCGGTATACCCCTCGTTATTATCTTGATAATGCTAGGCCCGTTGTGAATCCGAGCAGATCCCGTACAAGTGACCAATACCTTGGGTCTTTGCGGGAACTGCCACTTCCATGCAACCGGATAAATCTGTTAATGCAGATCCACAGTTAGAACCAATTCGCCAGCAGCCAGGAGTCCCCATTACTGAGGCCCTCTGTGGCATGCCGTTTTCATACTTCGAAGATTATTTTGGACTCCCTTAATTTTCTTCTCGGATCATAACTTAACTATGGTTCTGTCCCTAGCTACAACATAATAAAGTAGAGGGAAGCCTGGTCTGTACTATTTTATTATGAACAGCACTATCTCTCGTCCTGAGGCTCCTCTTGTCCTCCTGGAACCCACCTTCTCAAACTTCCCCATCCCCTTATGTACTCTCCATGATATCATGATCCCAAGGCAACACAGGGTGGGATCCAGTACACATTAACCATGCTCTTAACCCTTTAGAGCAGGGAAAGGGGGGGGGGGGTTACACAAATATTTCACATTTTTTCTTTGGCAATTAAAAATTATTTATTTTTTTAACAAAAGACAATAAATGTTATTAAGTGATTACCCTATACAGGAAACTGAACAGTAACATCACACAAAAGACAATAGCTAAAGGAAAGCAAACTACACACAGTAAAATTCAGGAACACAGAACAAGGGGCCGTCAGAATCAGGTCCTATTTTTTGGTATTTAAAAGATTTTTTTGAAGGATATATTGTGCCTAATTCACTAGTCACTAAAACATTTTCATTTTTGAGGGTGGTAAAATAAATTATTTGGACTTATACTCCAAAATTCCCCTACTGCAAAACTGGAGAAAAAACCTGCACCGTATTTACCAAAGCAATACTGTCATTCCTTGATTAATCAGGTTCAATTTGTTTGCTCACAGAAATATCTGGGGCGCTCCATGCAAAAGCAATTGACTGCAAATAAATATTATTTGTAATTGTGTTGTAAAACCTCTTATTAAAGGTACTGGTTTACAAACATACAGCACAGGACAAACCCAAAGAAAAAAAATGGTAATATACTGGCACAAATCTTTGATGCTGCTCAATCGGCAAAAGATCTTCCCTAGATCCTCATATGGCAAGTTTTTTTTTTTATAACTTAATTTTTTATTAGTTATCACAATGTTACAATACATGCGTACATACAATATTTGTAATGATTTTCAATATTGAACACTGTGTAACTCCCATTTTCTAATTAAATAATAATACATTGTGACACTCCCTATGAGGGAGGGGGTTGGGGAGGGAGAGGGGGGTGGGGGGAGGTGGGGAGGGGAGCCTCTTCTGCATGCTTCTTTTCCTTGGGTCACCGCCTCATCTTGTATACGACCATCTGTATTCCTACTCGGGTCGCTTAGATTAACTACAATCTAACCCAAGCCCCTCCTTCCGCCTCCTACATCAAAGGAGAACGCACTTGCCACTATTAGAGCCAGATTGTGGACCTGTCCACCCCTGGGATGTCTGTTTGGTCTAGCCACGGTGTCCAGACTTTTAGGTAATTTTTGCCAGTATCGTCTAGGAGACTTGTCAATTTCTCCATCTGGCAGGTATGCCAAATTCTGTTCCGAATTTTGGGGATTACTGGGATTTCGTTTTGTTTCCATAATGCTGCGATCTCTGCCCTCGTGGCCAATGCGAAATGTGCAATCAGTTTCATATCTGTTTTAGCTATCCCCGGGGTCTGCCTGTTCAACAGGAATAACCACGGGTCTAGTGGAATTGTGAGGTTAAGGATCCTCTGTAGCCAATCTCTAATTTGCTCCCACAAGGGAGATACCCGAGGGCAAGACCACAGCATATGTAACAGGTCGGCCGGGTCTCCACATTGTTTAGGGCACAATGGGGAGTATCCTGGGACAAATTTTGATAATCTAACTGGGGTGTGGTACCATCTCATTAATACTTTATATGCGTTCTCCTTTAATGTGGTGCACAATGAACTCTTGGAGGCCGCTGTAACCATCTGCGTCCACTCCTCCTCCTCCAATGTCTCTCCCAGGTCCTTTTCCCACATCAACATATATCCAAACTTTTTTGTGACCGTGGGACTAGAACCGATCACTTCCTTATACATCCGTGATGTAAGTCCCTTCGTGTCCATCTCAACCAGACAGAGCTTTTCAAAGTTTGTCAATGGGGGACGGGATTTGAATTTGTTGTAAAATGCTCTGATCTGGAGGTATCTAAAGAATTCTGATTGGGGGATCTCTTTTTCCGATTTAATTTGTTCAAATGTTTTAATTTTGTTATTGTCCTCCAGATCCCTAAGTCTATGTATACCTTTAGCTCGCCAAATCGAGGCGTCCGCCCTATTCAGACCCGGAGCGAAGTCCGAATTTCCCCATAATGGGGTCATTAGGGATCCCCTACTAGTTAGGTTACATGACAGCTTGGTGGACTTCCAGATCGTGAGTGAGTTGGTCATCGAGGAGAGCAGCTCGGATCAAGCTTTCTTTGCCGTGTTTGGGGACCAGATTAGGTTGTTTAACTCCAATGGGGAGCAACACTCTTTCTCCAATGCCACCCATCTTTTCAATTCTGGGTTTGTTTGCATATGGCAAGTTTTGATGGAATTTAGCTAGCGCAAAGAAAATGATAAATGCAATAAAAATCATGCACCTTTAATAATCATGTCACTGATCATAAGAGATCACAATACACAGGAGTGTGGTATGTGTGGTGGGGGGGAGATGGGAGAAGGGAGGAGAGGGGGATGGGAAAGGGAAAAAGGGATGGCAAATGCGAAAAATTAGGGTGAAAGTAAGTATAATAAATATAATGTTTTTAATTTGAGTAAAAGGATTTTAACAGAAATCAAATGTAAGTTAACATAAAAAGGACTTAACTTCGCTCCCACAAAAGGACCTAATGGTTTTGATCGGTACATAGACTAATAAATTCATGAGACATCTCACACTTAAAAGGTTCTTTTTAAGTAGGGATGCTCTTACTAGGGAAAATACTATGCAGAATCAGGTCATTAACAGCAATATGACAACTATTGACCACATTAAGCATTCGTCACTAAAAGCTAAATCAAAATTTTACGCCAGCGAGTGTAAGGGGCATCACCTGGAAGTCTTTCAACAACTGATACAGGAAAACTTCGAAAAAATGTCGAAGCAGCACAAAAAATGTAATGATAATCTTAGTAGTGAGGAAAGGAATTAAAAGAGTTAATAGAGGATAAATCAATAGTCTGTAAACAGGTGGATAAAGGAGGGGGAGTGATTATCATGGATGCAGAGTACTATTTACAAGAAGCAAGCAGAATTTTAACAGACCTGACCACATATGAGTGTTTAAATTCCGATCCCACGAAAAGATTAGGAGAAGAACTTTTAATATTACTCGATCGAGGCAAATTATTAGGGATTTTAAACAAAAAGGAATATAACTATCTTAATAACCAAAATCCAATCATAGTGGTTTTTTACTTTTTACCCAAAATTCACAAGAATTTGACATCACTTCCAGGTAGACCAATTATCTCTGGCATAGGGTCTTTCCGTTTGAATTTATTGGAATACGTTAACACTTTTTTACAACAATATGCAGTGAAAATGAGACCCTATCTCAGAGATACCATGGAAGTGTTAGATATACAGCTAAACCCCGTTATAACGCGCCTCGTTATACCGCGATTCGGTTATAACGCGGTTTTCCCGTGGCTCCCATTTTTGCACACTGCACACACTGCACACACTCACTGCACACACACTGCTCATTGCTCACACTGCCACACTGCACACACACTGCACACTGCACACACACTGCTCATTGCTCACACTGACACACTGCACAAACACTGCTCATTGCTCACACTGCACACACTGACACACTGCACACACACTGCTCATTGCTCCCACTGCACACACTGACACACTGCACACACTGACACACTGCACACACACTGTACACTGCACACACACTCCTCATTGCTCACACTGCACACACTGACACACTGCACACTGCACACACACACTGCTCATTGCTCACACTGCACACACTGACACACTGCACACACACTGCACACACACTGCACACTGCACACAATTATTATATAGAAATAAACAGACAACTGCACTTTAACAGATGTATTTTGCCTGTACAACGTCTTGTGACTTTTGTTTGACAAAGTTAAGGGGGTGGGAAGTCATTGTGCTGTGGGGGGGTGGGGGGTGGCGGGGCCCTGCGCTGCGGCTACGGCGGGCCCTGTACTGCGGCGGGGGGGGGGGGTTAGCGGTCTGTGTGTGTGAGTGCGAGTGCCTGTCTGTGTGTGTGTGTGTGCGTGAGTGCCTGCATGTGTGTGCGCGCGTGTGTGTGTATGAGTGCGTGAGTGCCTGTGTGTGTGTGTGTGTGTGTGTGTGTGTGTATGTGTGTATATGTGTATGTATGAGTGCTCCAGCCCGAGTCCGTGGAGGGAGGGGGGGGGAGAGTAGCGGGTCCCTCCTGTAGTCCGTGGAGGGAGGGGGGGGGAGAGTAGCGGGTCCCTCCGCTCAAGCCACGCCCCCCCTCCCTGTCAAACCTCCCACCTCCCGCTCCGGCTCTTACACTTACTTACACACTCAGACACTTACACACACTCATGCACACTCACGCACACTCACGCACACTCACACACACTCACACACTGACACTCACACACACTTACACACACTTACACACACTTACACACACTTACACACACTTACACACACTTACACACACTTACACACACTTACACACACACACACTCACACACACTCACACACACTCACACACACCCACACACACTCACAGACACTCACAGACACTTACACACACACTCAGACACTTACACACACTCACAGACACTTACACACACCCACACCCACATACCCATATACACACACACACTTTCTCTCCCATTTATACATACACACACACACTCTCTCACTCTACACAGACGAGGGGTGGGGTCGGAGCAGAGGAAAGGCCGCGACCAGCACCACCACCCGCTCCCCCCCCTCCTCCCGCGCAGGCAGCGGGAGCACCGGGGACAGCGGTGGGGAGAAGAAACCCCCCGCTACCACCTCCATGCAGGCAGCGGGAGCACCGGGCACGTGGAGGGATCTGAGGTAAGCGGCGACCTGAGGGACATCCCCGCTCCCATCTCCTGCCCCGCGGCCTGTCCCGCGGTGACAGGGGGAAGCGGGGACAGGAGGGACATCCCCGCTCCCATCTCCTGCCCCGCGGCCTGTCCCGCGGTGACAGGGGGAAGCGGGGACAGGAGGGACATCCCCGCTCCCATCTCCTGCCCCGCGGGCTGTCCCGCGGTGACAGGGAGAAGCGGGGAGCGGAGGGACATGCCCGCTCCCATCTCCTGTCCCGCGGGATGAATATGCGCTAAAGCGGCGGCCATTTTTTTTTTTTCGCGACCCCGTTAGTAACGCGGTGGTCTCGGGGTGGACCCCGAGACCCGCGTTATAACGGGGTTTAGCTGTACTCTCCACAGTGGAGTGGAAATCTGGGTATACAATGGTTACTTGTGATGTTACTTCATTGTATACAATCATTGATCATAACCACGGATGTGAGTGATTGGAAGAGCTCTTGATGAGGAAAAGGACATACTTGATGAACAAAAATTGTTTTGACTAGATAGCATATCTTTTATATTAAAGCACAGTGTTTTTAATTTTAATGGGGGGTATTATCTACAGCGGTACAGTACAGCTATGGGGACCAGGTTTGCACCAAGTTACGCAAATATATTTATGGGTATGTGGGAGAAGGACAGGATCTGGTCCACCCACACCTTTGGCACAGACCTGGTCCTTTGGCGCCGCTACATAGACGATGTGTTTTTTATCTGGCAAGGCAGTGATTGTGATCTTAACCGTTTTTTAGAGTATATTAATGACAATAATCGCAATCTGTCTTTTACATCACAAAGGAGTCAACATTCAAAAGATTTTTTTAGATCTTACTATTTATATCGAGAATAAATAATTAGTTGAAGACAAAAACTTTCTTTAAGCAAGTTGTTTGCAATAACTAACTCCTGAAGAACAGTTGCCACCATCACAAGTGGCTAGACAATATCCCTCCGGGCCAGTTTAGACATTTACGGTGGAACTGTACAGATGAGGAAGTTTTTAAGGAGCAGACCGAGATATTGAAAAATAGATTAATGGAAAGAAAATATGACAAAGAATCACTAGACATATCTATAGCCAATACCGGCCAAACGGATAGATCTGAACTACTTAAACACAAGAACTAAAAACTATACAGAGAATATGAGGTCCCATTTACAACAAATTATAATCGTGATTTTAATAAGATCAAAACAATAATACAGAGACATTGGCACTTACTTCACCAAGATCAGATTCTGAAATACCATCTTCAAAAAAGCCCAGAATAATTTTAAAAAAAGCAGATAACATAAAAACCAAACTAGCACCTAGTATGTTCAAAGCGCCACTAACGTCTACCCTCTAGCTGGTTACCAAACCTATTGTTTTTTTTTTTTTAATCCTTTAAGTGTAAAGCTTGTTCGCATTATAGTGCTGATAAAGAAGGTTTCAAATCTACGGCCACAGGAGAATGTTTTAAAATCAAACAGTTTATGAACTGTAGGACACCATTTGTTGTCTATCTGTTCCAGTGCCCATGTGGTCTGCAAAATGTGGGGCGCACTAGCAGGCCCCTAAGAGTACGGGTATTGGAGCACATCAAAAGAGGACTAATTACGCACAATGTTTCTAAACATTTTTTTTATAAAACATAATAGTGACCCGAAAGGCCTGATATATAGAGCAATTGAGCATATCCCTGTAAATTAGCATGGAGGAGACAGACTTTCAAGTCTGGCCCGGAAGGAAACTTTTGGGATATACAAGCTCAAAGCGTTGTCCCCATCAGGTTTAAACGTAGATATTGATGTAGGGACATTAATCTGAATAGTATTTCATCTAGTCTCTGTAGTCTCTATTGCCGCCTTAATGATTATGGCGCCTTAATGATAAGAAATCCATTTTATAAATGCAGTACATTTTACAAAAGGCATTTGAAATGCAGTTATAAAATACAATACTTTTTCTTCAATACTTCTTTGCTTCTTAAGTATATGAACAATTTTATTTACTGCTAATCAGAAATTACGTCAGCAAATCATGTTTACATACGAAGTGTAAAAAAAGCAATGTTCAAATTCTTGCATATCGCCAATTTTTCTAATAAAATATAGTACCAATCCACCACATTTAACCTTTAAACATCCCATTGTTTTGCTCCTATGAGGCAGTGAACGATATGTAATGTTCTTTTGGATAACATTATCTGGACAGGCTCAGACTAGTTTACTAGATACCAGAGGAACTCACTGATGGTCCTCAGCTTCAAGTGGGCCCCCAAGTTCTAGACTGGCCAAGTCCTTCAAAACAACTGAGAAACACACACAATCCTTGGCAAACTGTCCCAGTGAGTGCGTCTGTAGGGAAAGTCAGTCTGCCTATCAATATATCTATGTGTCTATCTGAGTCAGTGTACTTTGCATCTATAATTATATGCATGTACATATGTACTTACAAGTAAATGAATTAATGCATGAGTACAAATTCTAATATAAATTGTTTTGTTCATTGTGCAGTATTACATCTCACTTTTTACTGGACAAAGTGTCCAAATACTGGACAGTTCGGTTCAATACTGGACACCTGGACAACCCTAAATTATATATGGCTGATACAAAACATCTTTCCTGTTGCTGATACAAAACATATAACATATTTTTTAGTATTTCTACCCCTCCCTCCAAAATGTGATTTTTGTAACCTTGCCCTCGGTCCTTGTATTTTTCATTTTGTTTAAAATCCCTTAAATAAACAGTTTGAAGAAATGACAGTGTCCACAAGCCTCCTACTCCACAGTGCATTGACAGTCTGTCCCAGCATTCTAAACATTATCTTATGTACTGGACTTGTACAGTACATGCCAATGAGTGTCTCACTGCCAACGTGATAGTTTTTGGTAGGGGCTGTTATTTTCTAACAATTGGTTTTGCAATAAAAACAAAATCACTCAACACCAACAATAACACGGTGTTGCTACACTCTTTCCTCAATTAGGTATGGGCCCCTAGGTGGCCCCCAACAAAAGTAGCATTATTTACTCTGTTACTATGCTCTTCACAGTTACCTTTTCAGACCTACAGTAAATATGACAATCTATGAAACATCTGTTACAAATGTCAGACAAGGTGTAACTGGGAGTTTGCACTTCATTGCAGCTCTAATATACTGTACATTATCACAATAAACTTCTGCCTTGCTGTCATAGAACATGTACAACTGACTACTGTATATAATGTTTCAACAAAATAAAAACAAAATCAAATAAAACTCATGTGCACCCATTGTGAGATGGACACGTGATTTAATTCATTAATGTACTATCAATCATTACCTAAAGCACCAGGTGTAAAAAATATTATTTTGTCTGTCAAAAATGTTAAGTGATAGCAAAAAAAAGAAGAAACATTTTGAGACACAAATAGACAATGTGGTGAACAAGTGACGTGAAAGACAACAAGTTACAATGAGTTTGCTGCTATTAAAGATAAAAAATACAGTGTTTACTGATTGCCTGTATCTTTACAGTGAGCAATGTAGTCTTTTCAATGAAGAACATGTAAATATTATTCTATCACAGAAACATCAGAGGGGGTAGCTGGCTACTGTAAATCTCAAAACCAAAACAATCTGTTCAGCTTTAATAGTACCATCTGTCGTCAAGGGGAATGTAACTATGCTAATGATCAACCTCAGTAATTTTTATTACTGTACCTCCCACTGGAGGCAAATCTAAAGTTTGTGAACACCAAGGCTGCTGACCTGATTCCTAAGGGTTGACAAATGTGCTCCATACTGTGGGTAGGAATGGGCTAAAAGTTTGGGAAGTACAAATTAGCCGACATGTAAACAGTTTACCAAACTTGTCAAAACAGATTTCAAAAGCCATCATGGGAATTCGAATACTCACAGTTACGTTTTACACCCCTTGTTTTTCAAGGCTAAAATGTATCCTGAACACAGCATATTACAGTATTCACTTACAGCACTGATATTGTAACCAGCACTATACATAAAGATACCATGCAATTTTGAAGATCCAAAATTTGCTACATGGAGTATGATAATGATATATCATCATCATGATCTTCAGTCCAGTGGCGTAGCATCCTGCTAAACCCTGCAATGTGGGGAACCTGAGAGCGCTGCGGACTCAGCTGACCGGTGGTGGAAGTTGAGTCGGTGGCAGCCCAGGGGTCAGGCGAGAGGGTGGAATGGAGTAAGGGAGGATGGGGGAATGGAGGGAGGAGGAGGTGGAGTGAGGGAGGAGGGGGGATGTAGTGGGGGAGGGGGTGGAGTGAGGGAGGAGGGGAGATTGAGTGTGAGAGGAGGGGGGTGGAGTGGGGGAGGATGGAGTGAGGGGGGAATGGAGTGAGGGGGGAGGGGGGGATGGAGTGAGGGAGGAGGGGGGTGGAGTGAGGAAGGGAGATTGAATAAGAGAAAATGGGGTCTAATTGTCAAGTGACACCAGCAGGCAGTTGCTGCTGTGTTTACTAGGGCTTAATTTGCTACATGGAGTATGATTATACATTTATATATATATATATATATATATATATATATAACGGTTTAACGCCCCCCACCCAATCTCACATTGGTCCCTGTGGTCTACTGGCCCCATTACATGTCTGTGTGATGTGTGGTGCACCTGCTGGCAACAGGATTCCTGAGTCTCCCGCTTGGTTGGTATGGGGAATATCACCATGACAGGCGTCTGAGGTAGTGTGCTTAGAGTCCTACTCACATTCGGTTACAGTGCTTCCACCCCATCAGGATATCTGCGGCAGCAGGGGAAGTATCTGATGGGGAACTCCTTCTTGGTGCATCCTTCTGTGGAATAACTTCACTCTCACACAGAAAGGATCTTTTGAACCAGGGCATCTTTAATGTCATCTCCATAGGCAGACTGCCCCTCATAGCGGTCGTGCTTAATCGCTCATCTTGTTGAGGTACCCCCCTTCAGAAGGTTCCTCCCTATGGGAGATCACCATCTGTGCCAGGTCCCTGGACACAGTGTGTAGTCAGCTTGCACTTGACTCTGACAGCCTTGAACGGCTGCAGACACTCCTTGTTAACACCACTAGAACTTAGACTGAACCGCTAACTTTAGGCAGTGATATGTCTTATATAACCTCCAGAAACAAACCCACCTCTGTGTCACTAACAGTGGACACAAAGCATGTTGTTACTTCCTTTGTTACATATGACACCTCACCAGGGTTTGAGGGCAAACCTCCATGATTGTTGCTGGCAACCCTGCATACTTACCAGGCTTACTGCCAGCATGAGAAAGAGATGTACACCATTTTTACACATGGCTACATACATACATATATATATTATATATATATATATATATATATATATATATATATATATATATATATATATATATATATATATATATATATATATATATATATATATATATATATATATATATATATATATATATATATATATATATATATATATATATCCATCCATGCCTGATTTGTATACCAGTCTGCCCTCCCTGACATGCAAGTCCTGGTAAGAGCAGGCTGTGTCAGGACCAATTATGGGGTTTCCCCGCCGAAGCAGCTCCCTTGAGTGACAAGGGAGGAGGTGGGACAACGCATGGGTTCTGCACAATCATGGGTTAAGACCTTGTACCTTCCTCCCACTGTACTTAAGGGGTTGTACCACCCAAATTTAGCAGTGTCTCTACCGTTGAGAGCAGGTATCACGCAGGATTGCTGTGCATTAGCATCACCTGTCCCTCTTCCCCTTGGGGAGGAGTGAGTGATTACCTTTCCCCTGTCCCTGCTACAGGGGCAGGGAAGAGCAAGGACTGCTTCAGGTGTCCTTGGCCCGGAGTGGATGTCCAGGACCATCCAAAAGTTGGAGACCTGCTGTGGACTGTATTGGGCAGTAGACTGTGATACGGTGTCAGCAGAGGACCAATAAACCTGTTCCATTTATCTATACCTCTTGTCTAGTGTGTGATCTTACTGGGTGGGGAGAGGAATATGTTCTTCTGTGGGAGATTGCCTCCTTGCATCTGGAGCCTACAGTAGATGGAAGCGCTGTGTACCCAGGAATAAACAACGGTAATGTACCCCAGAAACCTATCCTGTTCTCCCCAAAAACATCGGCTAAGACTCAGATCAACTGTGAGCCAGCAGATATATATATATATATATATATATATATATATATATATATACACATACACACACTCATCATCATCATCGAAACCCCGCAATGTGGGGGACCTGAGAGTGCTGCAGACCCAGCTGACTGGTGGTGGAAGATGGCCCGGGGGCAGCCAGAGGTCAGGCACAACTTCCACGTCTGGCTGCTGAGGCCCCTGCTTGCTGCAGGCCCTCAATCCTCCGCAGCCAATTCCTCCTACCCCTGCCTATTTCCCCACCTGGAAGTCAGGGCAGCCATCGCTGAGCACCACTTTCTGCAGCTAGCTTTCACCTCCCACTTTCCCACACCAACGCTGCCAAGACCGGAGCAGTCTCCCTCCGCCCTAGGTAAAATTCATTATTAGGGGGAGGATTGAGTGAGTGATAATTGAGTGTGTGTGTGTGGGGGGGGGGGGAATTTAGTGGGGATGCGAATTGAGTGGGGGTTGAGAATTGAGTTGGGAGAGGGGGGTGATTGAGAAGGGAGGAGGGGGTGGGTGGAGGGATGGAGTGAGGTATGAGGGGGAATGGAGTGAGGTAGGAGGGGGAATGGAGTGAGGTAGGAGGGGGAATGGAGTGAGGTAGGAGGGGGAATGGAGTGAGGGGGAATGGAGTGAGGAGGAGGGGGGAATGGAGTGTGGGAGGAGTGGTGAATGGAGTGAGGGAGCAGGGTGAATGGAGTGAGGGAGGAGGTGGCGATGGAGTGAGGGAGGAGGGGGCGATGGAGTGAGGGAGGAGGGGGCGATGGAGTGAGGGAGGAAGGGAGGAATGGAGTGAGGGAGGAATGGAGTGAGGGAGGAGGGGAGGAATGGAGTGAGGGAGGAGGGGGGATTGAGTGAGATAAAGGGGGACTAATTGCCAAGTGACACCAGCTGGCAGTTGCTGCTGTGTGTACTGGGGCTTATTTAAAGATAACTTAGCACTCTAGGCTGCACATTGTGGCCAAAAATGACATAAGAAGGCTCTTGTACTGTACTACAAAGCTGCAGCATGATTGCAAGGTCAATGAGTACTAGGCTACAAATCAGAATGTAACGTGATAATTAAATAATGCTGGGGTCTGTGTATCAAGGCAAAAGTGGAGCAATTATGGGGCAATAAAACTGCACAGGATGTATCAAAGGAAAGAAAATCCTATCAATTTCATTTGGACTTTTTTCTTAAATACAAATGGTGCACATAGTTTGCCCCAGAATTGCGCCACTTTTGCTTTGATACAGTACATACCTCTTAATATTATCAATGTATGCATGCAGCTAAATGCGCCTGTATCAGCAAATGGAATAGAAATGGATATACAGGCTCTGATATTTTTTCAATGCAGGCACTATCCACTCTACTCATTATGCAGCAGCAAATATGCTCTAGCCTGGCAACAAAACGTTATTTAAACCATGATGCACAACATAAAAAAAATGCTGATATAGAACATCGCAGAGGTTCACATTGAGTGAGACTTCTAAATATACACGTACCTTACTTTTCTTGGTGCCTCAGTACTGTATATTGATTTTACAAAACCTCCTCAAGTTCAGCCATGTATGTACAGTAGCAATTAATTACTGTACTCATAGGTCAAACACATAATATGTTATTATTCATGATGCACGTGTGTTGTGCTGATCCATACATTCCTTCCAAGAACTTACCTCCTGTATCCTGCTATAAAAGCTGGTCCAGTTAAGGACGCAGTCCTTGTCCTTTGTGGTGGCATCCCTGAGGATCACTTGCTTTATATCATCTGCGGACCCCTCAATATCCCAAGACGCACAGAGTCTCTGGTAGAAAATACACGCTGCTGCCACAGCCAAAACCACCAAGAGTGGACTAGGACAATAACGTCGCCTCCAACCCATGTTCTCTTCCACTCTTCTCACATCTCTATCCTCCAGGCAACACGATGGTGTCACTGAACTTTGAGTCCCAAGATGTTCAGGAGGTTCTCAGAGCTGCCAAAACCTAACTCCTTTAGCGGGGACGCTCTGTAGTGTGATCAAGATGTTTAGGTCTTCAAAAATACCCAATTTGGACCCTTCAATCCTTTTTTCTTGGAAACATGTACAGTAGTAGACTAGAAGTATCAGAAGTTACTGACGTTCATTGTCTGGAGGGTGGCCAGGTTCCATCACAAATCCATGACAATGTGTTCAGGACTTTCCTTCCTTGTGTTTTTCATCGTTTGAAGAAGTTATGTGTAAAATCCATAAATCGCAGTTGCATTCAGTTTACTTTCCAATGCACACGTGTTGCATGCTCGTGAAGTTCGGTTTCTGTCTAAAGCTTGGTTGCAATGTTCCGTTTACTTCCAAAGTCCTTTATCCCTGTTAGCTGCAAAAGTTTCCTCTGTCCCCTGATGGGCTGGTGATGTATGCACTCACCACAGCACTGCCTTCTGACTCCAGCTCAACACAAACACAGCACACACCATCTGAAATCACTTGGATCACAGACATTACACATTAAATACTTTATTTCTGGGTGGGGTTGTACTCCAACTCAAACAGGAACTATTATAGTACAGTTTAGTTTTTATCATTAAACCTGCAGAGGGAAGGATTTACTAACTCGTTGCAAACTTTCAAGTTTCAAATAAACTATTTTTTTTTACCCCTAATTTAGAATGTAAAACAGATGTTGGTAGCAGGGGAAAAAAGCTGCACATGCTCACTTACAAATAATGGTTAGGCATCTGGATAGTGCCATTAACATTTCTGTAAATGTGTCACAGACACATGCAGGTCCTTGGCTGCCTGGTATTCAGCACACACTCTCCAGACCATTGCAGGAGTCTGGGACTCCGGCTCCACGATTGGTCCGACATTAGCCAAATGTGGGTGTCTTTTTCTTATCCACGTTTCCAGCTGCAACCCTGGGGCAAAAAAAAAAAGCACCAAATTTACCAAAGCAAAACATTCCCATGTAAGGAAAAAGAGGATATTTTTATTTTTTTGCACCAGTTTTACAGCCAGGAGACTTTGATAAATGATCCTCTTAACCCTTACAGCAATGCATTGCAGGCAGAGAAATTATTAATATGTAAAGGGTTGGAAGTACAGGAAGGAAAAAACCTGGGCACTGCGGATTTCTGCGAAGAAAATTTATTGTGAGCCAATGATGTATGACGTTTCGGCCTCAAGGGCCTTTCTCCAATGCAAATGGCATAATAGACAAACAACACTCAAAAGATTCTTAAATAGACCCCACCACAAGTGTTCATAATTGTCACTGATTATCCTCCATCTTAGATTGTCCATCACTTCCAGTGATGCTTGGTGCAGTTCTTTCTTCTCATTCGTTTACAAGATCCCCTCCATCAAATCTTTCAATAGGGGGAAAAAAACTGCTTAAAGATTTAATGGGGAAAAAAAAGAACTAATCTTTACACTAACTTTAATGGGTCTCGTGGTTTTGCCCACATACTGTAGCCCACAGGGGCATTCAAGAAGATAAATAACATGGTCAGTACGACAACTCATTTGTTTAGTAATTTGAAATCTCTCCTTGGTAACATTTGAGACAAAGCAAAATTTATCTGTGGCTCTAAAACTGCAGGCCTTACACTTTGTGCAACCATAAAAACCGTGTATCTGTGGTAACTACCTATTAATTGGTTCCTTGGTTTTAGGTAATGCACTCGGAGCACGTTTCTTTTTTAAAAGGTTCGCTCTCCTGAAGATCTGAAGGTATGCTGTTAGTAGACAGTGTGCACTTCAACTAATCAGCTGGTTTAGCTCACACTACTAGAGCCGTTGTTCTGAATAACACAGATTGTGTGGGGTCAACTTCTGATCCTGTTGGGTCTGACACCATACTCCATTCCTAAGGTGCTTTAGACTGCTAACCCAATAACACTTTGCGTGCTGTGGGAAGCAATTGGTATAGCTTCCTGCAGTTAGTAATCTTATTTCTTATAAAATAAAGTATTTAAATTCAGTATGTCTGGCACTCTGACAGATGGAAGAGTGAATATGTTTGTCCCTGTTCTGTTATACCATAGCCCTTTTTGTGCATATTCGTCATAGCTACTTCCCCTGGCTTTCTTTAAAGCAGCAGTTCAAGCAATATCCTACGTGTGTTTTTTTTTTTTTTAATAAATCAGTTCTGTGCTATGAGAAAATACTTGTAGCATTTAAAATGTTAAAAAAAAATGTTTAAAAACATTTTTAATGTTTCTAATGTAGGAAGCATTTCCAACGTGACAGCTCCTTCCCCTTCTGATAGGCTCTGGCTCTTGAGACCTGCCCTCTCTCGAGCAGTGAACCAATTGTATCTAGTAACTGCCTAGTCAATCATATTCAAGGACCTACATTGCCCAAGATGCTGTGCAAGAACTGAATTAAATAGCCCAGAGCAAGCAATTGATTACAGGAGAAAAGATCGATCTGCAGCTTAGCTAATCACTTGTCAGTGTGCAGATTGTATTGCTGCACATATTGGATAGGAAAAAAATATATATATTTTTTAAAACGACAGCTTGAAATGCAGCTTTAAAGGCAGACCACTTCCAATTCCTTGTTGACAGTTTAAATAATAGTTAGATTAGCTACATGTGTGAGCAGTGAGCCGCTCAAAAGTTGGACACTATTGCTGTGGCCTAGAAAAGCAGTGGTTGTGTGTTCTAGGCCTGTTGGATCTCACTTGATTCCAGTCATTAGATTGGTGTTTAGGCTTATTATCAATGCTATATAGATGGCATGGAAATACTTTTAGGAAGTGTGGGACAGGACTCAATTAAATATACTTTGCATAGCCATTAGCATATCTCCCAACCAGGTACCTCAGTTGTGTTTCTTTTTCAGCAGAAGCATGTCTTCCTAATTTATTTGGAGGGACACTTGAGGTGTGTGTGTGTGTGTGTGTGTGTGTGTGTGTGTGTGTGTGTGTGTGTGTGTGTGTGTGTGTGTGTGTACACACACACACACACACACATACACGCAACTGGCGACTGCTAATAAAATTTGAAAGCTCTCTTTCTCAGAATGTGGAATTAAGGGAAAATAATTTTGACAGTTTTGCTCATCTCTAAGTGGGAGGATGGGGGGGGGGTTACTGTAGAGGATAGATGGGGAGAGGGATGACCCTTTCTGGCACTCTTCCAACTGCGTGCAGCGCTACATTGTTTTACTGGCGTGACCCCAGTTATAGGGGCTCACAGACCAAATATTTTCTAGCAGGGGGTTGACAATGTATAAAAAGGTTGGGAATCACTGCTCTAATTGGACTTTTTCCAGGGAGCATGTTTGCAGTGCAATAAGTGGTACTTCACACCTACCATATATAACCCCTTTTCAATGTTTAACTCTTAGTGTGTCCGAGAGTAATTGCTTGTGTAGCGATCACACAGTCATGGGGATCTAACCCGGAACTGCGGGAGCTACCGATGAGAGGCGCGGAGAACGCAGAGGAGAGAGGCTGTGAGAGCGCCGTCATTCCTGATATTGTTTTGAATACTTTTATTGAATTGACACCATGTGAGTGTGCCATTTGTATATTATTTTATGCTTATAATATTTTTTACAAGTCTGCACTATGGGTCCTCTACCTTTCATTTACTAAGGTTACCCCACTCTAAGACTGACAAGGATTCACACACAACTGCCACTGATTTAGGATATGCTAAAAAGAACTGGGAATATGTGCGTATATCCCTGGGAATTCACATATTGGGCATCATGCAGGAAGCAGCGGAAAGGCATTTCTCGCCACTTTCCCGCCAAAAATGCCTATCCCTATTCAGTAAGGGGCGAAAAAGTGGCGAGATTCAAAAAAAACGCCAGTTTGGCTGGCGGTTTTTTTTTTCCCGCCGGTGGCGAGGCGAGAAAGCACTTTCCGCCTAAAAATGAAACATTTTCCACCACGCTGTATTCTAGTAGAGGCGAGTAGCTAAGCGGAGCTATTCGCCACTCTAGAATGGCGGTTTGCTGGCGAATCAGCCACGCAAGAAAAAGATGGCAAGTTGCTGGTGAGAGGCTGCTGATGAGTGGCGGATTGGCACTTAGAAAAATTTCAGGCCTTTTTCCTGGCTGGATTGATCCCGGGGGTCTCCGGAGCTGATACCATTAATACCAGCACCGGAGGCCCCCGGCATGCATCCGAGGCAGGAAAAATGGATTTAAAGCCCACTTCATTACCTTAGCGGTTAACCGCTAAGGCAATGAAGGGGTTAAAGAGCCGTGCCAGGTTTATTGTGGGTAGCGGGGTGGGTGAAGGGGGTATTTGGCCCTTGTTGTTTGTTTAGGGCTTGCGGGGGGTTTGCGGGTGCACTTAACCCCTTCACAACCGTAGCAGTTAATACCGCTACGGTCATGAAGGGGTTAAGGCCTCCCACTACCTAACAACAAGCCCTAAACAAACCACCATTGGGGCTAATACCCCCTTCACCCACCCCCGTTACCCACAATAAAAAGAAAACACACAACAGCCCAACACTAACTAAAGAAATATATATATATATATATATATATATATATATATATATATATATATATATATATATATATGGGAAAAAAAGGAGGAGAGAGCGCACGCCCATAGCGTAAAATTGTATTTTAATGAGGGGAGGGGGAAAGGGGGGATAAAAAATGCACTCACAAGGGTACAATAAAATCAAGCATTTGTGATATAATCACCACCATCCGGTACGTATCTGCAACGTATCTGCAACGGCCATAGTATACGAGACCCGCTCCAAGCAAGGTGTTCTGCCACACAGAGGACTCTATGAAACCATCTTACAGGACTCTTATACTGCAGGAGCGAATACCATCTGCTCTGGACATCTGTTTAGGAGTACGATCCTGAGACTGCAAGACTGGGACTGCCCCAAGACGTTGCAGATACGTACCGGATGGTGGTGATTATATCACAAATGCTTGATTTTATTGTACCCTTGTGAGTGCATTTTTTATCCCCCTCCCCTCATTAAAATACAATTTTACGCTATGGGCGTGCGCTCTCTCCTCCTTTTTTTCCCCTAGATTCACTGTGGACTTGGTTTGACCACACTGAGAGCTGCCGGAGACCCTCCATACCGGAACCCACATCAATACTGGACTTATTTTTGAGGACTGGTTTTTATACTCTTTTTTCTCTGTTTTTGATATTTTATGTTGCATATTTATATTCATATATTTATTTAATTAGTTCATGGTTTATAGTTTGATTGAATTGATTATATATATATATTTTAAATTATATAGTTTATATTGTTTATTTATTATATACTATTATAATTTATTAATTATTAATTATTTTATATAGTTCATGCACTTTATGGTTTTGGCTTAATAGAGGCGCTGCTTTTTTCTTTTTTGTTTGTCATATATATATATATATATATATATATATATATATATATATATATAAAAGTATACATTACCGCATAGCAGCAAAAAGGGAGACAGCACTCAGGTGAATGAAAATAAATGTATTAAATACAGCACATAACTCCAACGTTTCGATCCCACAGGGGGATCTTCCTCAGGGTAAATATATATATGACCCCAACAACACCTATACCACCCTAACATACAGTATAGTAATGGGCACAATGACTATTAACCACAAATGGATAATAGTGCATGTGTCCATTTAAAATACATACAGAACAATAAAGACATTAAATACATATAGCACTCACCCATGTCCGGCTGCCACGATGAAGGCCATCCTCATCTTCATCCTGCCCATGCCACATCCGCTTCTGCAAAACAGACACAAGAATAAAAACATCCAATGTAATGTCCCCTAACCCCTTAATCACCATAGCGGTTATTAACCGCTACAGTCATTAAGGGGTTAACCCACCATCACCCACATACCCTCCCCCATTAACCCCCCACCCCCTGAGGCCTAACCACCCTCACCCACTACCCACAAGGGAGTTCTACCACATACCCTTGGGGCCAATACCCCCTCCCCCCACCCCAACACATACAGTACAATAATGTGCCAAATAACTATTATCCACATAGGGATAATACATTATTTGGCCATTATTAAACACATTAAATATCATAGTAAAATAAAGAAAAATCTACTAACCTTCAATAAGAAGGCCCCATCGCCACCATCATCATTGTGTTCCGTTGCCAAAATAATAAATAGCCAATACATTTCAATGACATTCACATATCAATGAACCCCTTAATCACCTTATCGGGTACTAACCGCAAAGATAAAGGGTTAAGCCATCCTGCAATGGCAACACCACTGATCCATAACATCCTCAATGAATTAAAATGCAATTTCCTAAACAAATCTAATGTAATCATTCAATCTAAAGCATCAAATGCCAATCCAAAGCCTCAAATGCCACTTAAAACATTGCATTTACATTGTATACATGTTGTCTAAAATGTAAGCTACATGTAGACGCAGCAAATCAATGTTAACAATACAATATTCCTAATAAAATAGCATTACATCACAAGAAGTATACAATGTCATCCAATAAAGTCACCATTAATCAATTATCATACATGAATTACCTCCCAAAACAATTAAAATAGCATCCATAGCAATTACACAATTAACTATAGCTACCGTTACAGAGAACAAGTTAGCATCATACAAAATAGGACACCAACAATTACAATATACTAAAACAAGCCTCACCATTACCTACAGTACAGCATACAAGCCCAAAAATTACATCTATCTAATTATAAAATACATTTAACACACATCTATGCATAACAGCATAGCCACAATCATTTACAATACTGCAAATCAAGCTTTTACAACACTATCATTTCTTATCCTGTATGTATATATCTCTCTAGACATACATACATACAGTGGCAAGCAATGATGTGCATTAAAAAAATAAACACATGAAAAGCAAGAAAAACCACATTTACATTAAATACATTTCTTTAGTTAACTTACCATTACTTGACCCACTCACCGACTCCCGTTGATCAGCTTACTCACGAACCAATCCACGAACAGGAACCCATAAAATAAAAAACCATAAAATAATCAACATTAAAATAATAAAACACGGCAATCCGGGGCTCTTCTAGTTGTAATCCATCTTCATCTGTATTCTTCTATCTTCTTCCGGGGTCTTCTTCCCGTCTTCGGCCACGCCCTGGTCTTCTTTCTTGTCCGGAGGTCCTTCCTCCTCGGCGCCTGGCTTCAAACTGAGACGACATAGGCTTTTAAAGGCCTATGACGTCAAATTTTCGTCATGGTTCCCAGGGCCCTGATTGGGCCGTGAAAACCATGTGTTTTGGCCGATAAAAAATAAAATGATGACGTCACTTAAAGGCAATGAAAGCACAGCCAATCAGAAAGGCTTTGCTTCAATTGCCTTTAAGATGATGTCATTAAAAGAAACATGGCCGGCCTCACATGGTACGGCAGCCAATCAGAGCGTGGGAAGTCTATCCCTACTCTGATTGGTTCTAGTACCATGTGACAGGCTTTCAATGACGTCATATCCGTTCTTCCCAAAGCCTCTGTCACATGGTCTACTAGAGCCAATCAGAGTTGGGATGGAGTTCCCACGTTGATCAACGTGAGTCGGTGAGTGGGTCAAGTAATGGTAAGTTAACTTAAGAAACGTATTTAATGTAAATTTGTTTTTTTTTGCTTTTTCATGTGTTTATTTTTTTTAATGCACATCATTGCTTGCCACTGTATGTATGTATGTATGTCTAGAGAGATATATACATACAGGGTAAGAAATGATAGTGTTGTAAAAGCTTGATTTGCAGTATTGTAAATGATTGTGGCTTTGCTGCTATGCATAGATGTGTGTTAAATGTATTTAATAATTAGATAGATGTAATTTTTGGGCTTCTATGCTGTACTGTAGTTAATGGTGAGGCTTGCTTTAGTATATTGTAATTGTTGGTGTCCTATTTTGTATGATGCTAACTTGTTCTCTGTAACGATAGCTATAGTTAATTGTGTAATTGCTATGGATGCTATTTTAATTGTTTTGGGATGTAATTCATGTATGTTAATTGATTAATGGTGACTTTATTGGATGACATAGTATACTTCTTGTGATGTAATGCTATTTTATTAGGAATATTTTATTGTTAACATTGATTTGCTGCGTCTACATGTAGCTTACATTTTAGGCAACATGTATACAATGTAAATGCAATGTTTTAAGTGGCATTTGAGGCTTTGGATTGGAATTTGATGCTTTAGATTGAATGATTACATTAGATTTGTTTAGGAAATTGCATTTGAATTCATTGAGGATGTTATGGATCTGTTGTGTTGCCATTGCAGGATGGCTTAACCCCTTAATTACCTTTGAGGTTTGTACCTGATACGGTGATTAAGGGGTTCATTGATATGTGAATGTAATTGAAATGTATTGGCTATTTATTATTTTGGCAACGGACCACAAGGATGATGCTGGCGACTGGGCCTTCTTATTGATGAGCTTAGTAGATTTTTCTTTATTTTACTATGGTATTTAATGTGTTTAATAATGGCCAAATAATGTATTATCCCTATGTGGATAATAGTTATTTGGCACATTATTGTACTGTATGTGTTGGGTTGGGGGGAGGGGGTATTGGCCCCAAGGGTATGTGGTAGGACTCCCTTGTGGGTAGTGGGTGAGGGTGGTTAGGCCTCAGGGTTGGGGGGGTTAGTGGGGGAGGGTATGTGGGTGATGGTGGGTTAACCCCTTAATGACTGTAGCGGTTAATAACCGCTATGGTGATTAAGGGGTATGGGGACATTACATTGGATGTTTTAATTATTGTGTCTGTTTTGCAGAAGCGGATGGGGCATGGGCAGGATGAAGATGAGGATGGCCTTCATCGTGGCAGCTGCACATAGGAGAGTGCTATATGTATTTAATGTATTTATTGTTCTGTATGTATTTTAAATGGACAACTGCACTATTATCCATTTATGGATAATAGTAATGTTGCCCATTACTGTATTGTATGTTGTGTATTGCTATGTTTATTGGGGGCAATTGTCCCCAATAAACATGCTATTATGCGTTAACCCCTTCATTGCCTTAGCGGCTATCCGCTATGGTAATGAAGCAGCATTAATGTATTTTAATAATATTGTGCGGGAGCAGGGGGCCCCCTAAGCTGAACCGCATTGATTTGTGGCTCAGAGACCCCCTGCTTCCCGAGTTACAGGCCCCGGTTTGGGGCATCAGTTACAGTGTGGACGCCATGTTTATTGCGGGCACGTAGCGTATGGGACGCTATAGACATGGCGGCGACAATGCCCACCCGATCACACATACCGGGGCCTGTAACTCGGGAAGCAGGGGGTCCCTGGTCCACAAAGCGATGCGGTTCAGCTCGGGGGACCCCCTGCTCACTGTACAGTATTATTAAATAAATATTCATGCTGCTTCGCTACCATAGCAGATACCTGCAAAGGTAAGGAACGAGACTTTATTGATATGTGTGTTTTATTCATAGTGTAGATGTGCAGAGGGTCTCCGGAGCTGAGCCGCTTTGGTTTTAGGTCCGGGGACCCCCTGCTTCTCTAAATACAGGCCCCTTTATGGGGTGCCGGTATCCCTCTGCTTTGTTTACATTCCGCAGTCACGTGATCGGGACCTTTAAATGCAGAGGGATACCGGCACCTCATAACGAGGCCTGTATCTCGGGAAGTAGCGGGTCCCCGGACCTGAAACCAATGCGGTTCAGCTCCGGAGGCCCCCTGCACATCTACACTATGAATAAAAATGGTTTTAAAAATAATTTTTAATGTGCTGATGTTTGCGCCGAGAGAGCAGCGGATCTCTCTCTTCTGCAAATACAACTCGGCAGGGGACGGCTTCTCGGCAGTTTCTCGCCAGACAGCCGTCTCGCCACCAGTTACTAGCCATTTCATCAAATGGTGGTGGCTAATTCATTCGCCAGGGATTCGCCCCTTACAGGATACAGCCAGTTTAACACGCCAAAAACATGGCTAATTGCTAAACTGGCTAATGCATTTTTTCGCTGCTTACTGCATGAGGCCCACTGAGTCCGTTTGCATTTCTATGTCACACTTAAGAACGTGAAATACTGAGTTGTATTTCTTACACCGCGGGATGAGAGAATCAACAGATCGACCGACACACTGAGAGACCTCATAGACTCCACATAACACTTTGCAATTGGACAGATTAATTGTGAATACACATTTTTAACCCTTTCTTTCCCAATATATTAAATGAATTTATTATGCCATAGAAACGTCTCTTGCGCTCTTTTTCTTTAGACATACCCAAGTGACTCACAAGACTACAATCAAGAGCAGCAGAGCTTCTTCCCTGGCATCCGGTCTGCCCCCAATTTATCTACCATCTTTGCACCTTTTCCTTATGGATTTGAACAGCTACCAATAGCTGTATATTCATAGTAACTGTCCAGGTAAGCATGTTTTCTTTTCATGCAGCTGGTTGCGACTGGTTCAATGCCAGGACCATCCTTCCTCTAATTATAGAGGTAAATAAGGATTTTAATCACTAGTGTTAGGACCTGCGATATTATGGTCATGCCTTAAAGTGGCTCGCAGGCATATACGCTTTGGCCAAAGGGTTAACTAAATGACCCTTTAAAAGAGATATATAGGTATTTCACTGTGTATTTTTGTCACATTGGATGTTGCTCTGAACTTCTTTGTTTCTTGTTTTATACAATTAGCCACGCCCAGTAGCACTCCTTTTGACACTTATATACATATATATTTTGTGGTAATTTGGGGGGGGGTTCTGACAGCTTGCTGGGTATCTGTGTGTTTGTTAACTTTGTCCAGCCGGTCTCAGCTGTTTTGGAGGTTAGTGGCTCCTCCCACCCAGGGTTTAAAGCTCAACCCTCCCCACTGTCCAGGTAAGCATGTTTTCTTTTTATGCAGCTGGTTGCGACAGTTTCAATGCCAGGACCATCCTTCCTCTAATTATAAAGGTTAATAAGGATTTTAATCAGTTAGTGTTAGGACCTGCGATATTATGGTCATGCCTTGAAAGTGGCTCGCAGGCATATACGCTTTGGCCAAAGGGTTTACTAAATTACCCCTTTTCAAGAGATATATAGGTATTTCACTGTGTATTTTTGTCACATTGGATGTTGCTCTGGACTTCTTTGTTTCATGTTTTATACAATTAGCCACGCCCAGTAGCACTCCTTTTGACACATATACATATATATATATTTTGTGGTAATTTTGGGGGGTTTCTGAGAGCTTGCTGGGTATCTGTGTGTTTATTCATAGTATCCCAGATATAGCTGTTAGAATCTTAGCCCGGGTGCACAAACTGGGGAGGGGGGTGCAAGATTTTCTGGGGGGGGTAGCGGCGCAGCGGTTACAGAGGCCTGGGGACCGTGCAAGGCCTCTGTAACTTCCCTTGTCTCCGACAGCTTCGGATGACATGTCGCCATGGCAACGCGGCATCAAATGACGCTGCAGGGTCACTTGATGCCAAGTTGCCATGGCAACGTGATGTCACATGACCCCGCGGCATCATTTGACACTGGAGACAAGGTAAGTGGGGGGGGAGCGAGTAGAAGGGGAGAGCAGACACAGGGGGGGCAGACTGAAAAGTTTGCGCACCCGTCATAATCTACTATATACCTTAACACACTGATCTCTATTAATCTATGTAGCTCATCTTTTTCCCCTATACATACATATATTCTATATAAATTGTATTAGTGGCTATTTACAGTATGTGGAGTCATACCATAGTGAGCAAAGAATGTAGCAGTGATTCACAATGTGCCGTGTGAGCACAGCGGAGTTATAAAGGTTTTTTTTATCAGTTGTAGCCATTTTGTAACAAGCATTTTACAAAAGTTACATTTTGGCATTCCCTAATGGAGCTTTTGATTAGGGTGAGAAAAAGAAAGTGAAGACAGTTTGTGCACACATTTTTGTTTACTGGAGAAAATTGAAATAGTTTATTTAATTTCCTGTGTTTTCTACTATATTGTGGATTACATGTTTATAACTCTTAACCACATCAATGCATTGCAAGTCCTCTAATACTGAATAAATACAGATACAGTAATCTATTTTCCAGGTCTCAATGAAAAACAAAATGTAGTTATAGAAGCACTGACAATGTTTGGGTTTAGCTCGTATTGTAGGAGTTTATTGCCAACTAAGGATATAAGGAAATTACATCATCCCAGCTGCGTATAGTTTTATTCCAAAACATAACCAAAAGCCGTACACAGTGAATTTAAATTTAGCCAGGTCCCCTTTGGCTCCCCGGTTCACCTTTGCCAAGGCAGAGAGGCAGGAAGACCCTCTAGAGGTCGCGCATGCGCAGTTAAGAAGAGCGTCGGCCATTACAGCTTCGCACAGGCGCAGTAAAGATAGCGCACGCAGTCCCAATGCTAAAGAGGTACTGAATGGACTACAATTCCCAGCAGCCTCTGGGGACTGCGCTTTCACCCACATCACGTGCAACCAGCCAGCATATAGGGTTTGCAGCTTCTCCTGTTGGAGAAGCATACAATGTTGTGGGGACCACGCTAGTCAGTTGGAGTTGGAAGCAGGAAGGGGGAGGAAGTGTGAAAGGAGCAAGTGGCTCTTACACTAGGCTAGGTTACCCCCCAGGCCCCAGGTAGGTCCCACTCCCCACTAGGTTAGTGGGTAAGTCATAGGGAAGGCCCCTTAGGTAGGGACCCTGCCCTTAGGTGAGTGTAAGTCTAGTCAGTGACACAGCTGCAGTGCTGTGTGCTCTGACAAGAAGAGACAGTGTTGTGTGCAGTGCAGCTAGATTAGTTGCTTTGGCTGTCAGGGAAAGGCCCCTCATAGGAAGAAGGGGGTTGCTTTCTAAGTTATTCAGTGTGTGTAAATATCACAAGTGCCAGCTGCACGTGGTGAGCTGCCAGAGTCTGGGATCAGACAGGAGCTATAGTAAGAGATCTTCTGCATGCAGGGACTAGGGTAGAGGTATACCCCAGGGCCCAGTTAGTCCCCTGAGGCACTAGAGGAATACTGTATGTGATAGGGACTGTCTTAAGACAGGGACTCCTTCACATACTCAGAGAAAGAGGAAGAGACATGCTGCTGGACATTGCCTGAATGCCGTGCAGCCTGAGTGCAGAAAGAGTATCCATTCCTGCAGAGAGCAGCGCAGTGCAGCATGGGATCACTGTGCGGTGTTGCTAAGTCCAAGGATTATCCTGATGAGGAGCAGTGCTCAGGGAAGTAGTAGACTAAGTGCCCCACCGGGCCCCAACACAGGGAAGCGCTATTCCTCACACTCGCACTCTCTTTATTGTTGTGGACACTCAAGGGATAAGTGTCCAAGCACAGTATTATCAAAGGGACTGAGGGTGATGTGATGATTGACATGTGGGTGAGGGGATGGTAGGCATTCAGGGTGATGCAATGTTATGCATATGATGTAATGATGTATTGATGTTATGCAAAGAGAGTTTCATTGAAGTTATTGTTCATGCTCAGTAAATACTGTTTATTCACATTGTGTATATTTACTGTATGGTTATTCTGGTGAGGGCACACTCCTACCACGTTGGAATCCCTCATCAGTGGAGGCGCTGCACCGAGTGTAAGTATATACCCCAGGTTCCCCGTGGCGGAAGCTCAGCCCTCCTGGTTGCCAAACAGGTACAGCATCACACTGATAAGTAGTCAGATATACCTACCCACCTCAATCTCACTTAGGGTGGAGGAAAGAGGGCTACATAAAAAACATATGATACAGCAACTATATGTAGCCAGGTCTCCCCAGCCTGTCAGCACCCCCTTCACCTGGTTGCCGATCGCGGGTGCCGCCGAGTCCAATGGCGGCTCCACCCGGCGATCGCAGAGGTGAGGGCGGTCAGGTCCCGGCTCGGGAGTTGCCAGGGACGCGTGCGGCCGGTTGCCAAGGCCGCACGCGCGTCACAGGGATCCCGGCGCTCCCGGAGCCGGGCTGCGAGGACGCAAGCCATTGCCCCTTAGCTCGCGCATGCGCAGTGATCGCGCAGGCACAGGTATGGCCCCAGAGCTAGGGAGAAGTCGCGCGCGAGTGAGGCTAGTCAAGGAAAGGTTGAGGCAGCCTCAGAAAGCTTGCGCGGGCGCAGGAGAGGGAGGAAAAAGCCCGCGAAGCCCTAGCCTATCAGGGAGGGCTCTGAGCAGGGACTACGAGTTCCATGAGCCTCTGCATGCCCCACGTGATGCCAGGGAGCCAATAGGGCTTAGGATCTCCAGACAGGCAAGTGGATACAATTCGCGCGCTGAGCCCACGCTAGTCAGTCAGAGCCAGGAGCAGCCCAGGGAAGGAGGTAGGGTACAGGATTCAGGGACTCCCTGTACTAGGCCAGCACCCCCAGGGCCCGAGATAGCTCTGAGTACCCCATTTGAGTGAGTGTTGCCAGGGATAGCCCTAGGTTAGGGACCCTGTCACTTACGTTAGGCAGTTGGAGTCAGGGAGCTGTGAGGGAAGGAAGGGTGTGGGGAGCGAGTGCAGCTCCTGCACCCAGATAGGTACCCACACCCCAGGTAGGCCCCAACTCCCCACAAGGTTAGTGGGTAATTGAATAGGGACGGCCCAAGATAGGGACGCTGCCCTTAGTGTTAGTGTGCTGTCTGGTCAGGGTCACGGCTGTCAGTGCCGTGAGGTCTGACAGGCACACAGTGTTGTGTAGCATGTTGGCTGCACACATCCAGTGGGTCACAGCTTGTTGCTGCAGGCGCTGGGATCAGTTAAGTAATAGTCAGGACTGGGAAGAGTTAGGGGAGTGGGGCAGGTTATTAACCCCTGTAGGCCCCTAGGTGTTTCCCCATAAGCCATCAAGGTTGCTGTGCTGTAGGGACGGCCTATAGTACAGTATTGCCCATGTAGTTATAGGAGTCAGTTAGGGACTCAGCGGGCGCTGCCTCCGTGTATTGAGGTGGGCGCAGTTCATCGTTGCGGCTGCAGCAGTCCTCCGGGTGGGATCGTCCTGGAGGTGGTTCCGGTGTTCTTCGGTCGCCGGATCCTTTGCGAAGCCAGTTGGAGATCCGAGCACAGGAGTGCTCGGGCAGGTACTATTAAGTCAACAAGTGCACCAACGGGCCCTTAGTTTAATAGTGACTGCGCAGTCACCCACGTTCTCTCCAAGAGTACGGGACATTGGGTGGGGATTCTCGGGACACTGGGTGGGATCACCTGGTGTTGGGGAAGCGTCCTGCGCGACGCAGTAAGTGTCTCCTCTAGAGAGGGACACAGGTTATTATGGTATTGCCGTGATATGTTGTCTTGCATGTTAGTAAAGTCACTAGTCATTATACATCACTGTGTATTGGTTATTTGTATGTGTCCTGCGAGGAACCACTCCCCCTATGGTGGGAGCCATCGCAGGTGGAGGCGCTGCACCGAGTAAGTGGTTACTCATAGTATCGTAATTACCCCAGGTTCCCCGTGGCAGAAGCTCAGCCCTCCTGTGAGCCAACAGGTAACGCACCACACACCTGGTAACAATATATGTTTCTCCGCACCCACAGTATAATCTGCGATTGGGGGAGGGGGCAGAACCCGTTACATATAAAATAGACATGAAGCTTTGCACGGGAGCTTTAAAACACTCATGGCAAGATACATTTTGGATATGTATTACCGCACCAGGCATTTGATACATTAGGAGGATGCTTGCAAATTCTAGGAGGAAAAAAAACACCCAGTTGACTGACCAAAATGGTGAGAGTTGTAGGATATCAGAAGGTATAGGAGACTTTTTCAAATTGCACATTTCTAAAATATCCTGGTTCACATACTGTACAGTACACACAAAATGTTTTCCTCCAAGTTTACCAGTAGCTAGTCTGGCATTATGTTAAATAATATATCTTTGTTTTGTTATGCAATGAAAGCCAAGGGGGAGCTGGGCCAAAGTTTATCACTCTACATCTATGTATTTTGCCAACTTCACCACAGCAAACAGTTGTGTCAATATATGTTTGCACATTTTATAGAAGTGTGGGTAAAATGTGTGTCAATGTTTGAGTATGTGAGTGTATTGATCAGGTCACCTGAAAATTAGACATACAATTGAATAACTTTCTACACAAGTACACTAATGCTGTAAGCAGATTCTATTTTTTTAGAATGAAATAAATGATTAAATACATTGACCAGACAGGTACATCGAGATACCCATTTTGTTTTCAAGGATTTCTTGGAAAGGTATCCAAAGTTCCTGTACCATGTATGTAAATATATGCAAATTGAACATGTTTTTGTTGGTCAGTAAGAATGTAGACCCTATATCTTTTAATTGTCTGTCCTCAGTGGGTTTTCTTAGTGTTGGTTCTGGTTCAAATTTGATCTTAAACTAACCATGTTGTTCTGGAGTTGTCCTCCTAAGAACACTTTCCTCTCACTCTATTAATGCCACGGAGGTATCTTGAACTCTATTTTATCACTATCCTCTCCTTTTTTCTACACTGTACATATTTAAGTCCTTTGGGTTTTCCTCGTATGTTCTTAGCAACGGCCGTAATATGCGGGGGGAGGGTTAGTGCAGAGCATTTGGGTGATAGGAGTGATTATTCATTATAATGCAATAGTTCCGATTGGGGAACTACAGTATCACACAGAAATGCCTATTGAATCAGATAGTGCCAAATTCCCACTATTGCAGTTTAGTGATTAACCCCCTCAAAGCATAAAATATTTCCCAGAAATTCTGTTCAAAATATGCAGCAGAGTTATAATTTTTTAATTCTCTGCTAAATTCTTATTATATATTGTACATAAAGATATAATAGTAAACATTTGAATTTAGAAGCAGATGTCTCTGAAGTGCTATAACAGTCCAGAAATATTTATACAAAAGTAAGAAAAGTATTATTCTAATTACGTTTGTATTATGCATTCTGCTAGTCCAGCACGAGATGCCTTAACAGTGTGTTGATAAACTATTAAAGCAGCAGTTCAAGCAATATCCTACATGTGTTTTTTTTTTAATAACTCAGTTCTGTACTATGAGAAAATACTTGTATCATTTAAAAAAAATGTTTTAAAGGCATTTTTAATGTTTCTAATGTAGGAAGCATTTCCAAAGTGACAGCCCCTTCCCCTTCTGATAGGCTCTTGCTCTTGAGCCCTGCCCTCTCTCTAGCAGTGCACCAATTGTATCTAGTAACTGCCCAGTCAATAATATTCCAGGAATACATTGCCCACAATGCTTTGCAAAAACTGAATTAAATAACCATGAGCAAGCTTGTCAGTGTGCAGATTGTATTGATGCACATATTGAATGGGATTTTTTTTTTTTAAACGGCACCTTGAACTGCAGCTTTAATGAACTGAAAGAAACTGAGAACTGTTATGAGGCCTCATGCATTTGCCCCCCTTTTCCTCTTTAAATAGTGAAAGGAGAGAAGAGGTCGTATCGAGAAGCAACCATTTACGTCAACAGCTGTACTTGGTATTAAACATGTACATTATAATGAAGTACAGTATTGTACAACTAATGAAACACAGCCACACCAATAGTCACAAGATTTATATTTTCTATTTCTTGCAAAAGGAATGTGAAGATTAACATCATGAAAGGCAAGGAGAATGAATAAATGGTAACTACACCAGATACAGGATGGGGTTTAGGAATACTAATGTATGACAGAAAGCCATGTGTAGGAAAATAGTTGATGTGCCGAAATTGTCCATTTTACTTTCCTTATATTGAATTAATTGAATCCACGGGGGGAATCTATTATTGTTTCCAATTTGCTGGCAGTGCAGCTGGGAAAAAAAGGTTTAATAAAGCCAGAAGAGAATGGAATAAGTGACATTTTTAGGGAGCTGAAATCCAATCTGTTGGATATAAAGCATAATACAAAGAGTATGGGAATTTTAATGTCCTGACTTTTTAAAGAGCCAAATACCGCGTAGGATGTTACTGGATTTTCATAAAGAAACCAACATTTTTGCAGGGCAAGTAGTCACAGGAAAATAGAGTTTGACGGTGGGTGAGATGCCCTTGCAATTTGGACATGGCAAAGACATGCCACATGTATTTGTTTTCCCAGATCAAACTATTGAAAACTAACAAGTTTCACTGGAAGTTTTAGTAAACATTCAAAGGGATGGATATCTGGTGTAATTGAAGAGAGGTTTAAAAGAGACATTCACTGTTCAACCTACTTGTCAGTATTTGTATTGTATCTGTTCTATTTACTCTATTTCAGTACTACATATAATTTATTGAGTAAAGCTTAGCTAATAAAATCTGTTACAAAAGTGAAAATACCCTGCCCAAGATCTGTACCAGGTGCTATTTAATTAAATATTAATGAAGGTACACCCCAAAAATATATTTAAAAAATACTTCCTCCTAGGAAGCTTCTGAACATCCAGAAGTAACAAGCAAGTAACAAGCAAGTAATAAGTAAAATTTGTACTCACCATATCCCTCAATAATAATCCTGTTGAAAGCAGCATTTTATTACTGGATTATTGAAATGTATGTTTTGCAAGAGTACTATATGAATATGATAGTATATCAATATCCATCTCAAACAACGTTATTACAATTGGAAGTATGATTCTTTTGGCCCTTTCAGCAAAAATTTGATAAGCCGCTGTGAATTTTGGGACTTTTACATATATGTATTTGTTTTGCTTTTATCAATTCATATGGTCATGTTGTCTTTATTTTAAGAGGTGTAATGAATGATTGCCTTTATTAAATACTAATACATTTTGTAACCCCGTGTCTGCCATCAGCACAGGATATGGCCCCTTTAAGAATTCCATTCCATTGGACCATGTGACTGTGCTTAGCCAGTGGAATGAGTTGGTGACAGTTGGAAATGGAGCTGAGAGAGTGAGGGTGTGCAGGCCCATCCTATAGAGTCCATGCAGGACCCCTAAAAGAGAGGGAACTGCAGAGAGAGTTGCCCCACTGGACCAGTGCATGCAGCAGGGCATGACAGTGCAGTGGGAAGCAGGCAGACAGAGGCCTGCACAGAGAAAGGAATTACTCCAGGTTGGAATGGGTGAGCTAAACCACAAAGGATATCAACTGCAGTTAAATTGCCATCACAGTTGGATCTTTGTGAAGCACCAGGCCTGCAACAAACACAGTTTTTGAGCTCCAACAATTGTGCTAGCACACCCAGATCTACAGGCCAGTACCCCATGATTGGGAGGTCGGACAGAGATAAATGTTATTATTTGTTTGCGCAGCGTTTGCACTGTTGGTATAGTTTAAGTATATATGTGTATGGAGTGATTCTGAGATTAAGAGTCACCGTATTTAAGTAATAATCTCCGAAGAACAGGGCATTACTGGCCAATAATGCCCTGGCTGGAAGAGTTGAAGACCCGAGGCGAAGCTGAGGGACTTTAACCCAGTCAGGTCATTATTGGCCAGTAATGACCTGTTCTGAGGGGATTATTACTATTATAGGCTAAATGTAGGCTTATTTCATAAATAATAGACACTTTTGTATAGTTAAATAGATTTTTTTAATTAAAATAAAATGGTAAATACATGAAACCACCTCTATATACGCTTACACTGCAGATATCTATATCCACACACTGCCGCCCCCTCTGTGTACACACACACACATCACCTCTAGACACACACAGCAGCTCAACACACACAAACTGCTGCTACACACACAACAGAACACCACACACCAAACACAACACACACACTCTGGAGCTCTAGACACACAACACAGCACCTCCTCCACACACACACACACACACACACACACACACTCTGCTGCTACACCCATAAACACTGATGCTGACACTGACACACACACACTGGAGCTCTCTCTCTATATATAATATAGATATATATATAATATATATATATATACACACACACACACACACACACACACACACACTGCTGTTACACATACAACAGCACAACACAGAATCAACAATGCAGCCACTTACTAAACTTTGCACTCTCCCCCACCTCTACACACAACACAGCACCTCTACACACACAACACAGCACCTCTACAAACACAACACTGCAACAAAAACTGCTGCTGCACACACATGCTACACCCATAAACACTGCTGCTGACACTGACACACACACAACACCTCTACACAGACATACAACACAACAGCACACACACAGCAAGCCACTTACTTCTTTGCAGACACCATCTCTCCCCTCCCCTAATTCAACTGAATCTGCTCAGAAAATCTCAGTCAACTCGGGAAGGGGAGGAGTCAACCTGTGGCTGATACGTCCTGACCAATCCCCTGCCCTGTCTCAGAGCTGTTACTTCATTCAGACGAATCCCCTGCCCTGTCTCAGCTGTTCTGAAAGCTGATTGGCTGGAAAGAAACACATTGAAAACTACACATTGCAAGCTGCTTAAATTCCAGGCATTACTGATTGGTTAAAATTCCGGGCATTATCCAATCAGAGAGCAGGGTTTTCAATAATGCCCTGAATTTTACTGCTTTAGCCTATGATTCATATGAGATATGTAACACCACAAATTATAGATATGAGTATATAAAGCTTGTTATAATTCATTACCAGTGTGTTGTGTCTAGTCACTATAGTCTCACACAACATGTACCACACACTATAAGAATTAAACCGTAACTCATAGGACTCAGGCTCCCACCTCAGTGATAGGCCATATAATCTGAGGTAAAATAAAGAGGGGTCACAATTTACTAGATTTTTTTTACATGCAGTAGTGATATTTATTAGATCAAGTTACTGTGCGCTTGAAATCCTACTTTCTTTGTATTTGTGAAAAAAAAATCCTTAAGCACATTAGAGGCATAACAGGCAATCTGTTAAACAATTGGGATCCTTGTTTTCTCATCTGGAGTTAAGCAGCTGTTTTTAATTAGCAATGTTATTTCTAGAGAGGAAGGAATACATTAAAATCCATTACTGATACCGGCTACTTCTGCTGCATTAAATGTCCTTTTCTACATCATTTTTTTTTTTTTTTTAACTCATTCACATTTCATTTTTAGGGTTAATTTCAAACGGAAAATTGCTGTCCTTTAAAGTTAGTCTTGAGAAAGTTTAAACCATTTATATTGAATTGCGTGACTGCACTAAATGAACGATAATGTTTATAGCATCTGAAATACAGGCAATTCGTTTTAGGCTGGAGAGATTCCATAAAGTTTCCATGTATACACACAAACAGTGAAAAAGGCAAAAGGTGACTGTGTGCTCATTTGCATGTCATTTCCCAGAATCCCTTGCTGCAGTGGAAGCACTGTATGCTAGGTGATAATAGTTGAAAAGCAGGGTTGCAGACCTGTCTAAGACATGTGACTGTGCTCACAAGTGATATTCTTTATTGGCGCTATATATTATACATTAATGTATGAATTCTAGAGGTATGGAAAATCTACAACTCGGTATAATGCCTAGAATTACATAGTATTTCAATCAATAATTGGTCAGAAATCCAGTAGAACAAATGATGTGTGAAACTGGCAGCTACCAAATACAATGTGTTCGTGAACCCTCTTCCAAGGAACCCTGGCCAAGCAATGTTTTAATTATGCACTAATCTGATAGTCACAGACATGGGCGTCCGCAGAAATGTTTTCAGGGGGGGGCATAATGTTAACTAGACAGAGAGAGAGAGTGGTTGTGGGGGTGTGTGGGTGACGGGGTGGGTGACTGACACTTTGACTGACTGACTCGTGTGTGACTGACACTTGGGTGGGTGACTGACTGACTGTGGGTTGGTGTCAGTATTCATTCACAGACAGACACAAACACACAACCTCCCTCTCTCAGACTCTCACTCTCCCTCTCAGACTCTCCCCCTCTCAGACTCTCCCTCTCCCTCTCAGACTCTCCCTCTCCCTCTCAGACTCTCCCTCTCCCTCTCAGACTCTCCCTCTCCCTCTCCCTCTCAGACTCTCCCTCTCCGACTCAGACTCTCCCTCTCCGACTCTCCCTCTCCCTCTCAGACTCTCCCTCTCAGACTCTCCCCCTCAGACTCTCCCTATCCCTCTCAGACTCTCCCTCTCAGACTCTCCCTCTCAGACTCTCCCTCTCAGACTCTCCCTCTCAGACTCTCCCTCTCAGACTCTCCCTCTCAGACTCTCCCTCTCCCTCTCAGACTCTCCCTCTCCCTCTCAGACTCTCCCTCTCCCTCTCAGACTCTCCCTCTCACTCTCCCTCTCAGACTCTCAGACTCTCTCTCCCTCTCCCTCAGACTCTCTCTCCCTCTCCCTCTCAGACTCTCTCTCCCTCTCCCTCTCAGACTCTCTCTCCCTCTCAGACTCTCTCTCCCTCTCCCCCTCAGACTCTCCCTCTCCCCCTCAGACTCTCCCTCTCACTCAGACTCTCTCTCTCTCTCACCCAGACTCTCTCTCTCTCACCCAGACTCTCTCTCTCTCACCCAGACTCTCTCTCTCTCTCACCCAGACTCTCTCTCTCTCTCACCCAGACTCTCTCTCTCTCTCTCACCCAGACTCTCTCTCTCTCACTCACCCAGACTCTCTCTCTCTCACTCACCCAGACTCTCTCTCTCACTCACCCAGACTCTCTCTCACTCACCCAGACTCTCTCTCACTCACTCACCCAGACTCTCCCCCCCTCAGACTCTCCCCCCCTCAGACTCTCTCCCACTCAGACTCTCTCTCACACTCAGACTCTCTCTCTCTCACTCAGACTCTCTCTCTCTCACTCAGACTCTCTCTCTCTCACTCAGACTCTCTCTCTCTCACTCAGACTCTCTCTCTCTCACTCAGACTCTCTCTCTCTCACTCAGACACACACACCCCACACACCACACCACACACACCTTGTCTGGTGCCACTCTAATGCAGATAGTCCCAAGGTGTAGCCCCATCTCTTTCTTACCCCCTCTCTTCTTCATTCACTCTCTCCCCTCACCCCTCTCTTCCTCTATTACACCCCCTGTCTCCTCACTCTCCCCCCTCCATCAATTATCCCCCTCTGACTCAAACCCACTCCCTGAATCCGTCCTCCTCACATTCATTCCCTCCCCCCCTGATCTCTCACACACACACAGACACACACTCAGACACAAACTCAGACACTCGCAACAAGGGGGAATCGGAGCAGGGGGGGGGGAACCGGAACAGAGGGGGGGAATCGGAATGGGAAGGGGGGACCCGGAGCAGGGGGGGAATCGGAACGGGAAGGGGGGACCGGAGCAGGGGGGGGACCAGAGCAGGGGGAAGATTTTGGAACGGGGGGGATCGGAGCAGGGGGGGGGGGAATCAGAGCAGGAGGACAAGGGGGAAGCGAGAGTGGCATGGAGCAGTAGTCACCTAACTTGCTCCATGCAGGAAAGGGCGGGCCTCGCTATGCAAGGTCAGATAGACTGCAGGGGTGAGCAAACTTTTTATGCCGAGCCCCCCTTTTCATCCATTTAATTTCTCGGGCCCCCCCTGCCTGACGTAATCAAAATCACATGAACCCCCCCCCCCTTTATTAAACGATATACAATGTAAATACAAATATGTTTCAACAGCTCGCGCTTGCAAAATTGGGCTGCGTCCACGTTGCCGCCGAGAGTGGTGACATCACCAACTCTCCAAGCATGAGCACAGGGTGTCCTGCATAATTTTGCAAGCACGAGTGGGGGGTATGGATCAGGGCTATTTCTGTGTTTGTGTGTGGCTGTGTGTGGGTGTGGGGTTGTGCGCATTGACTGCTGCTGAGCATGCTTCAATTTCAATTTTGTTTGTCTCCCCAAGCGCCAAGCTTGGGAGAGCGTACACCCTCCAATTTGTGCAACGCTGCATTCAATCACAACACCCATACACACACACTATCACAACACAGACACACCACACACACAATCACAACACACACAACACCCCCCCACACACTAATATCACAACACACACTAATATCACATCACACAACACACACAATCAATCACAACACAAACAACACCCCCCCCCCCCACCACACACAATCACAGCACACATTCAATCACAAAACACATATATACACACACACACACACCACTATACATATATATATATACACACACACACCACTATACATATATACACACACACACACACACATCATTATACATATATATATATACACACACACATCATTATACATATATATACACACCCACAGCACTATACATATTATACACACACACACACACACACACACACACACACACACACACACACACACACACACACACACATCACTATACACACCAATATATACACACACACACACACACACACACACACACACACACCTGTACTGCATGCTCGGTTCCCCACGCTGCTGAACACTGGAGGTGTAGGGAGAGGAGGGCTTGAGTCTGTGTTCAGAGACGCCCCGCCCCCTCTGCAAGCACAGGGAAACAGCAGCAGCAGCACGGAGTTTCTGCCCGCCACTGCTCTGCTCTGCTCTGCCCCCAGGTTTCGCCGCACAGGCTGCGCCCCCCCCTAAATAATTTGGCGCCCCACAGTTTTGCGCACCGCTGAGATAGGGCTTGCGAGGGCCAAAAAAAAAAAATCCTGGCAGCGTGCCAACACGCGCCAGCCAATCAGGAGACAAGGGAGGTTTTGTTTTTTTGCAGAAGAGCGCGCTAAATCCTGTCACGCCAGTGCCCTCTGTTCCCCGCTGTTGGCGGCCCAGGATCCAGGGGGGGGCAAGCTCCCACCCTTGCCCCCCCTGTGGACGCCCATGGTCACAGATGTCATTGCATGTTTGTTCTTCCTAATTTACTGTTAATTATCAAATCTAGGTCTACCTTAGATGTGTTAGGAAACACTGAATTATAACAGTTATATATCTGAAGGTGGACATCAAATGAAACAAGACTATGGAGAAGGCCAGCATAATGATTGAGTGCTAATGTAAAGAAAAGCAGATGGCAATGTAATAAAAGATACTGCTCTTGACATGGTCTCAGAAGCTGTGCAATTTTTTTTTATACCGTATTAAAATCTATATTATGGCAGTTTAATATAAGACCAAATAAGCAGGAAGATTTTGCTTGCTTGTTGTAGTTTGAATACATTACCTGAAATATATTGCCGAATACACTTTTGACAGTAATATGCAGTAGTTTAAAGCAGAATTTACAACAGTACATCATACAGATTTACTGATATTCCATTTCCCATACATTTAGAGTGCCCAATGCAGTATTTGTTAAACAGCAAGTACCACATTTGAAATATGAAGATACCACTATGACAAGAAGGTATTCCACAGGGATACCACTGTAAGACCTTAAAATAATACACTTGCTTGCATTTCGAATAATGTACTATTGTCCATAATATGGTGTTCATAAAGTAACTTAATAGCCTGGAAAAGACACATAGCCCAACTAGGCTGCACAATATATAAATGACATTAGCCATTATGCATTGTTGTCCAACCACTGGTTGTTTAATTGAACTAAAAAAAGTTACATAACATTGATGTAAAAAACTGATATTTGTGTCTGAAGTTCAACATTTTTTTTTTAAAGCTGCATGTAGCATTATTTCAATTTGTGATTTGCAACTTCATGATTTTTTTTTTTAAAACAAAATTAAAATAACACATGTAAAAACTAATTATTTATTAATTTTATTTATTTGATTGCTCAGTGTAAAGTACTTTGAGAATTCTACATTTCTTCTATAATTGTACTTCATCTATTTCACATTTGTTGCAGGTTTAGGACGCATATAGTTACACATAACCTTCCTGGACTATGCCGTCATCCACCTTTTCTCCCCGCAATCAATTCCTCATATGGAAAAGGCTAATTTTTAGTTACATGCCACGCTAAATATCAACAGAATGAATCATTGCCTTTAACCAAGCATTCATCTTTCCCCCATCATCTGCTTCCAAGTCATAAAGCTGCCCATGTGACTCCTCTCCGCCCTATAACAGATTTCTGCACGGCACCTCTAATTGAACTAGAACAATTAACATCGGCTTTTTCTGTTAAGTAATTACGGAACATTTGAAAGTGAATAACTGCAGCATTTCCCAATTACTTTGATATATTTCTTCAACATTAGATATTTAATTCTCATCTGTATTGTCCACCTTTGCCTTCCATGGCAATAATTCTGTTTATGCGCATCTGCTCCCATTTGGAATGATTCCTCCTCACAGCATGTGATATGCTGGGGTCTAGTACTAATATTCTTATATCTTGACAAAACAGACTGTTATTTCAATCACTTGACAAAAGTAGGCAGACGGAAACCACACCGCTCAAATTCTATTCAGCAACTTCTCTTAATTCACTATTTATTTGATCTGCCCTTTTATCAAGTATGTATGCGCTTCAACTCACCATCATGGCAAAGAAAAATTAAATCAAAACAAACGGCTCTGTGAAATTGGGACTGACTGCGTATTGTGACTTGTTGGCATTTAGACCACTGTATATTGATTATAATGCTGTACAAAACTGCTGAATGTCTGTCTTGCCACTAAACTTTTTTTTTTTTTTTTACATTCATGACAAAGCATGCAATACCAATGTTATTACTTTATTATCTAGTATAACTACTATTTGAAGAACTACTTGCACAAAAAATAAACACATCTGGTATAAAATTTGATCACTTTTTTTTTAACCACTACACTGAATTTTGTGTAGAAACATACAAATACTAAACATCACCAATTTATTTCTTACATAACAGAAGATTCAATTTTTCTGTATCCACATACTTCATGGACAACAGCCCAAATTCTACAGCTATAGTCTTCAGCCAGCTGAATTTTGTTCCATAAAGAAACAAAAAGCTATAAAGGAAGTTTACAAATTATCATGTATCCATTTTGTAGCAGATTTCTGCAGTCTTTATATATACACAGTGTTATATAACAACCTGGAATTTCGTGCAAGAGAACGCTTTAATGTATAATGTACACACAATTAAAATACTCACATCTGTTGAAATCCTATAAGGACAGAAATGTTAGTCAATGTCCAGTGTAACTAGTTACCAAGAATGGTTAAGTACAAATGTTGTGGTGATGTTCAACTGGAACAGTATTTTGTTGTATACGGATGCTTGCAATAATAGAGCACAAACAGCAACATGAACGTTGAAACATGAATGGCTGTTTACAATGATGTTATCTGACGAGACCGGTGTGTAACTTGAGGTTTTTAATTAAAAGTCTGTTTTATTAAAGACACCGTCCTCCTTATTTATGTCTGCTGCCTCTTCTCTTCATGGCGGCAGTGCACTGTGGGCAGTACCATTTTCCTTTCGGAGCTTCTGCCAAACCAACACATCCATAATGAAACCATTCAATGGGGCACTGCAAAACATGATTTAAAACCATATAAATTAATATTCTGAACAGGGCAATAAAAGAAAAGTCACAAGGCTTGAAGAGCTATGGAGTGCAGGATCATTCCATGAGTAATCACTATAGCATCCTAGGCTACGGTTAACCACTATGTGGGCTCAGTTTAAAAATAGTAAAACAGTGTACGTATTATCTGACAAGTTATGGATCAGGTCATCCCACGTGACCTCTCCCAATGAAATTACTCCTCCACAGACCCTGGGATTAAGTCTTGCATTGAAAATGGAACCTAGCGAATCCAGACCACCCCAACCATCTTTATCCCAACGTGGTTTATAGGAAAATGTAATAGATTTAAGAAGCTTCTGGAAACCAGGGATATAACTGTGCAGTCCCAGTTGGGGACCTACCGTTCAATGATGTTAGAACCTTGCACTTTTAATTATCATATAAACATTAAAATAGACATTACAACAGTAAGGGAGGCATGTCTAATGTAGGATAACATTGTGAACAACATGTAGAATTTACACAACAACTAGAGGCTAGTTAGTGTTGGATACCTAACCACGGAAATAATGCTGCTGTATGCAACGCAAAATTGCAGCAATCAAGGCTGAACCAGTTCCCAGATTATTTGCAATTGAGGTAATTTTAGGCCAGTGCAATATGTGGCAACCACCTTACTCAGAAATAGACAACTAATCCACATTTACCAATACATTACCTGGCTAAGATGAAAAGAAAAACACCCGATTTGTATAAAAATAGCCTAAATAAAACCGCATGGTTTGTTCAGCATGTTTGAAGTTTTTAGCAAGATCCTGCCCGATAAGACTTGAGCACTTTACGAACCACCAAACATGGCCAACTACACAAAGTATTATATTAACATGTTCAAACAACTGTGCATTAGAAACACTACAGAAATTAAAAAAAAAAAAAACATACAAATTATGCTCTGTTAATGTTATGTTTGGCAAAAGAATGGGTACTTACATCTTGGTTGTCGCAGCCCACCATTTCACCATAAGATACCTGGCACAGAAAAAGTAGAATTAAAGAATAGATAGAATAGCTAGTTTTCTAGTAGTCATCATCCTCAACAGAAGGAATATAAAACACACACACATTGTATGTTCAATCATTTGATCCTTACAAAATATTGCAATGACCGTACAAATGTTACAAACATTTGAAAAGTATTATGTGCTCTTTAAGCATCACTTGGTGTTCTAGGTATATAAAAATTACATTACACTCACCTGATTACAAATACAGTAACGGGGTTCATTTGGATCATAAGTCCAATCAACTTGACTATTTGATTCGGTCTCTGGAATAGCGGCAGTCTGTTGATGAGACAGTTCATGTGCTAAAGCAGATGATGAAGAACAAGTTGATAGAGAGGACGAGGATGAAGAGGAAGACTGCTGGCTTGAAGATTTGTTGTTGTTCCTAAAAAAAAAAAAAAAAAAAAAACAGAATAGGACAGTAAAACACGGTGCGAATAGCTATCTTACAAGTATTCTTGTGACAACCATGAATAATTTAATGCAAGAGACAGAAAAAGTATATTATAATAAATATATGCATTATGCTGTATGAGCAATGTAATGGTTACACTTAAATACATAATATGCCAAATATAATGTTTGTATTCCTATGTTAAAATATTGTAACCAAGTAATTTGTTAAACAAGCGTAATTTTAAATGTAAATAGTTTTTCATCTTTAATTGACAACTTATGCAAAGTGCTTTAGTCACTGACATTTTACTAAAAGCAACAAATACTCATTTGATTGAAGAAAATTAATTTCATAAGAAGTTGGGTATGTTCTTCATTAAAGAATATCAATATCCATACAGATGTTATTCATTAGCATTGTGGATACATTTTAATTCCGTGAATTTGCACCAAAGAATAAGATTTGCCGTTTTAAACCACTTTTAGTAGCCATATTAATCCTGGAGAGCTGTAAATGTTTTGCATGCTGTTATAAACTTTAATGGACCAACTAAAAATGTAGCATAGCATGTAAACAATCTTGTTTGAAAACCTGATTTAGATGTTTAAACCGATACACAAATAAACTATTCATCTTTTATTTACAGAATGTGGCACCGTGGCAGGTCATCATAAAATCTGTGAAACATTCAAATGTTTAAATTAGGTTATCACAAGCAAGTCAAAATTCACAAATCAACGCCATGCTGTCTCCTCGTAATTTGGGCTGTAACGAGTACAAAAAATGACAAGTTCAAGTGAAAAGATGGATGGCTTTTTATAGAACCTGTTGTCCATTCATGACATGTTTACAGAAAGGCCTTTTCTAGTTATTATAAATGCATCATATATTTAACAGGTCCTAACCGTGTAATAACAATGGAACTAAAACACATGATCATTGATGCAATAAATGATTGTTACTTTTAACACCTATTAGAGCTGCAGCATGACATGACTTGACACTTACACATTAACTGCAAACTTTGAGATGCAGTATATAAATAGCATTGCACTATATTTATTTTTTTAAACCGACAGAATGCAACATATGAATCATTTTTTAGGCAATTAAATGTCTTATTCAAATTTAACTCACTTGCTTTTGCGCCCACTTCTTGAATCTGTGGCTGCTGATGAAGTTAATGTCTGCGTTAATGTGGAAGCCAACGCGGAAGATGAATAACTGGTGGAATCTCTAGACAATGAAAACTCTCTCCCAAGCTGGAAGTCATTGTTTTTAAAAGCCTCATAGCTGGCCTTTAAACTGGACGTTCGTCTTCCTTCTTTCATCTAAGAACACATTCAAATGTAAATATATTGCTGCTTTATAGTTCACTAAATTACAAGGTGACCAGTCCTGAACTAAAATGTTAATAATTGTGTTACTATGGCATTAAAGCAAATAAAAATACCACTTCTGAGCACATTCACATCTCAGACAGGTCTACAAACCTGCCTTTCACCCTCATCTCTTAACATACAGTGCTTCCACTGCAGCCAGTGATTCTGGGAAATGACATGAGCACACCGTGTCACCTTTTGCTTCTTGTCGATTTTAACATGAAGCCCTATAAGCTTATGCCTGCCGTATTACACGGCATTTTCAGCACAGCCTTGGTTAAAGAAGTGCATATTAAATAAAGTTAAAGTAATTAAATTAGGGATGTTTTCACATCAGAATGAATGGAGTTGCACATAACAAAAACAAAGTATAAATCTAGAATGTTAGTAATCATTCAAATAGCTTCCAAGATGCGAGTAAGCATTTGCAAAATGTACCTGTGCTGTTGCCTGAACGGCTTGGGCGGCAGCCATAGTAATAGCACCAGCACCACCTCCAGATGAGAGAGAACCCAAATTATATGATGTCAATGGCTGGGAGGAGCTCACGTTGAAAACATTGTTGGAAGAGGACGATGACAAATTGTTTCTACAGCCTTAAACAAAAAATGATTAAATGGATTACATTTTGAGTTCTCCCAATAATTTAAATCTCCCCAAAAATCAGTGAATTAAACATCTACATGAAATGGTAATTGATCACATGCACATCTGCCTATAGGGAGCATATTCTACGAGTACACAAGTTTACTTTAACAATTATTTCACACAGTAGCGTGCTAGTATTTAACATAAAAAATAAAAAAAACTGATCAGTTTGTCGAAATTCACCCAAGATCACAAACCAGAATATCAAATTAGTTCAGAAGAATTTAAGCAAAGGATAGATACTTCTTGGAGAAATATTGTGTTGAAATGTAACAACCACTCAACTACATGTTTTATATTCAAATAGAGAACAACGTGAAATACGGTAATGGCTTTACATGCACATCTGTGTATATCCTACCTGGTGTATTTTCTTTGGAAGCATCTGAAGTAAGAGTTGACAATAGTGCTTCAGATTTGAACTTCTTCTCAGGTACATGGTCTGTTGTAGAGTGATGAGATGACGGATTGTGCTTCCTTTCTGTAGACAAACATTCAAAGTTTTGTTCAATGTTCTTCTACAGGTTTTACAAACTTTGGAAAAGTAAGGAATATCACCTACTAAACTTACTCTCTCCCGAAGAATGAGAATGAGCGTGGTGGTTATTGACTGGCTGAGGTGGAGTGTCCAACTCCAATGACCCTGGAAGATAAAATGGGAATTGCAATATTGTAATCATGGTCTACTCATACTTCAAACACACTATATAGCACTTCACAAATTCTTACCATCAGAAATATATTGGAAGATACAACTTTAAATAATTCAGGTCTTTCCATAGGTGTACTGAAAATTAGCCTACAAAAATGACAGTGAGAGTTGAGCTTCTCATTAATATCCATTGGATTTTTAAAATAAATCTACCACTGTATTTTTGTACCAGTTTTGCAGCTGGTAGACTGATACAGAATTGGCTTACTAATTATTTATCTATAAATGTCTTTACAATGAAATGGGGTACAGATTTGTTAGTAGGGTGTTCTGATTTGTTAGTGGGGCCGTTGTTAGTAGGGAGTTCATCAATGTTCAGGCTCAGGGTGAATCTTATTTATATCTTTTACACATTCACTTGGAAGAGACTTCTTTCTGGCTTTGATTTCAAATATAATTTATTGGCTGATGAGACAAATATTTATTTTCTCTTTTTGCAATGGGATTGTGTCCTGTGTATTGAATGAGGGCTACTCCTATTTGGCTGAAAGAATTTTTTACATCTAAATCTGGAGAAGACAACTAGACAGTTGATGCTGCCAACACTTTAGCTTCTACTTTCCTTTGGTCACAATTAGGACTTTACATTTCAGGGAAGTAATGAATTGGCAGCCATCCTTCTAAATGTTTAAAATTAAATTATTTTGCACGTTTTTGGTTTAGGCAAGCATGAACACAATTTTACCATGTTAGTCTTCATTGATTTCTAGCTGCATATACAGCTCAACCCCCTTATAATGCTGTGTTTGGGTTCCAAAGAGTCACATCGCGTTATAAGCGGATCGTGTTAGAAATTGTACAATTGTATGCATTGTACAATAAAGTATTTAAGATACAAATAATCGTGTTGTAAAGTATTCATAAATACGAAAATTGGGAGCCACGCTTGCATCGCGGTATAAGCGGATTCGCGTTGTAAAGGATTGCGTTATAACAGGGTTGTAACTCATCGAAATGTTCTGCATGCCTGGTTATTTCTCAGACCTCGTCTAATGCACCTGTCAAAATCCCAACCGTATCTTTAAACAGTCCTAGATTGTGGAATGAATTACACAAGTGATATAAATTAATACATACTTTAATCTCTTTCAAAATACCTTTAAAATCTAATTTACATGAAAAAAATGTTCTCTTACAAATTGAACCAGCTTACTTTGTCCTTTTTATACATACCCTATTTTTAGCACATTAAAAGCAAATCTTGATTTGACTACTTTATTTTTGTAAGGCGCTTTGGGGGAAAAAAAAATGCCATAGAAAGAGAGCCCTGATATACTTGGTTGGACTCTACACTTTACAACCGCTGTTTCTACATATGTCATATTTATTGGTGTTTTATGATGAGTGACAAAGAAATCTTGCCTAATTGCCCTTACTGCATCAATATGTTGCGTTACTATACTTACTCAAAAATACAAACTTATACAATCACACAATATAATTGATCAAAAATATAGATGTTTCATAAAGCATATTATATTATGCTGTGTGTCATTCTTTTGAAATCACATTAAACGTCAACGCTCCAGAATCAACAGAATTGATAAGCACATGCACATTGTGTGCGTTTGACATTAGGGCATTTCTGATCTCGTGGCTTTAGTACATGTAAATAGCCAGATTATGTAAATGTTACAAAACTAGCAAAACTTTCCATCAAATCTCAGAAGCATATACCTACTTCTTTCCAATATTTCAGTAATTCCTGCATTGTCAGCCTCCAGCTCCATTTTGAACTTGGCTAGCTCTTGGTCCAATTTCCTCAGATGACGGTCTACCTACAAAAGAATCAAGATCAGGTAATTAGACAGCATATAGATGATGAGCATGGACTTCTAAGGCTGCGATTATACATAAAAACACCTGTGGTCTCGTCCGTAGTGACACCGCAAAAACAAGTTTGTTAGCGTCGTGAAAACTGCATATACCAAATGCGACCGTTGCAGCGTTTCCAAATTTGTTTTTTGTTTGGGACTGCTGCGTCACGTGATGCGCCCGTCAAAAAAAAAAGAGATTTCAGCATGCAGCCACACACACAGTATCATGTGCACGTCGCTCTGCGACGTCACAGCACGCGCCCTGCAGTTCGGCTGTATAATCGCAGCCTAATGGGGACTACTTAACTGAAAATGCTGCAGATACAAAAACGAATGTGATGACAGCCACATGTACTAGGCTGGTGTAAGTAACTATCCATATCGAAATCATCTTTATGGCTTTAAAACGTACCATTCCATATTCCTGTGGTATAAACATCAAATTAACTTGGGGAATGCTTAATTAAAAAGGTTTTTCTGTACACTGCAATCCAATCTATATGAACAGCTAAAGCGAACATGCATTTCTTCAGTCATTTCTCCAATATGGCTACTAGAACGTTGAAATAAACGCACACCAAACATGCAAAAAATATATATTTGATAAAAATGTGATGACTCGTCTATGTCTTCCTGGATGTATACTTTCATATAACGTTTTAAATAGTAGGATCTCTAGGTACAGATACTATATTTACTTAGATTTTCCTCCTCCTCCTCCTCCTCTCAAGCCCTGTGAATATTCATTGAAATACACATACGGGAATCAGTATTAGTTTAGGTATGATGCAGAGAGGAAACCAGGCAGGTAGCCGCCCTTTATAAGCCGCAACCGCTCTCCCATCTTCCTCTTATCTATCCGAACCAAGATTGCAACTTTTAGTGCATACTGTATTTGGTTCCAAAGTCCATGCCCTTCCAAGAATTGAAAAAGGGGCACCAACCGCAACCAAAAACAGAGCAGCCACATCTCCCTAATCCAATAACATTAATGTTACGGGAAAAAAAAACCTACTGTACTTCAGAAATCCACGTAAGTTACCTCAAAACACATTGCTAATAAAAATAATGCGTTCAACCAACACCTTTGTTTGAGAGGTTTTGAACAGATTTATATGTTTTTTTTTTTATTCTTATTCAGTAACTGCAACTTTATTTTCTTAAAACAAGTGTACATTCGGTTTTGCTTTGCATAAATATACTTAAACCTAGTTTGGACATAGGAATACATAATTAGTATCAACTTAAATGGCCTAACGTCTCACAGGGTATCAATTCCTACACATTAAAGCCATATGAATACTGGGAGCACTTACAGCCACCAAATAAATAAATAAATAAAGCTTCATGTGCTGGACTCTAGAAGACCAAAAAAAATCTTCCCTAAACCAAAACATTTTTTTCCCCACATAAATAACACTATCCAAATCATGTTAGATCAAAGTGATTCCTCCTTACGTCCAGTTTTCAACTTACCAAATCATAAATCTGATTTGCTAATTGAACTTTTTCATCAGCATCTTCCAAAGCTTTGAAGTAGTCCTGTAATGAAACAATTATTGGTAATATGAGACAATTAAATACTTTTCACATGTTAAAAGATAATCAGTTAAACATAAAAATGAATAACCGTTTAAAGTTAATTGTACTACAGCACACTATAATCTGAATTTATGTAACACAAAAACATTTTAAAAACACATTTAATCAACATATCACGAAGTAGCATTGAACTGCACACAATGCATAGGACATAATTGGTACAGGTGTAAAGTTCCAATTTAAAAACCGTTATAAACAAGTACTGTAGAAACAATCCATACAAAAATCCAACCAGGAACATGTACAAGAACTTCCAATAAGGAGGAAAAAGTGCATTTGTAACCATTTTCAAAAACATGCTTACTTTTTTAATTGATGTCATTTGCTCTTCCCTCCATTCCGGTTTATTCTTTTTTGCATTCACAAAAAATTCCCCAACTCTTTGCTCCAGTTGGTCCATGGCATCTGCATAAAATTATTATTAATTTTTTTTAAATGTCCAAAACAAGAACCTTGAAGCATCTAAAGATTTGTAAATAAAAGGTCACATACTAGTAGCTCAAAGCGTATGCGAATGCTGATGTGGTCTCAAGTGTCAGGCACAACAAGACTGCAGTGGCAGAACTAGCAGGATTCTATGCACACTGCTGAGCAACTAAGTAATAAGCAGTGACATGAAAGTACAGTATATAGCGATAATATTACTATCAGTTCACTTAATTGTTATACAAAACCACAAAATGAAATTTGTGAACACATAGTTCTTGCAGAGACTTCACAATCCTGTCAATGGTTAAGGCACCAAGACTGAATATTGGTCTTAATGTGTTTCTGATACACCATAACTGAAATAATCTGTTATTTCTTGTACAACTACAGCGACTAGATGAGACAAATCTCAAGTATGTATCAAAAAAACTGAAAATGAATTCCCCACATCTCACTTTGCAGTAACAAATGAAGGCAAATTAAGAATTGTAACCATGGTAAAATATGGGCCATTTTTGTTGGCTTCATCATGATGGTTTAGCAATGCTTTGTGGGACTACTTTATACCACAATCCCCATATACATGTTTGGTAAAATTGTGCTCGTCATGTTACTCTAGTGAAGGGCAACAGAATAAACTAAATTAATGCATAGAAAATGTATTTTTAATACCGACCAGTGCTCTGGTTAATGTGATGATACATGCAGTATATGACTTATAATAATGATTGGCATCTCAGTGCATACCCAGCTTTGCAACGCACTAACCACCACTCCTGATGCTGAAGGCAGCGCAAAAATAACTTCGACAGTAATAGAAATGATCAGTTAATATCTTATGTAGTTATAAAAAATATCGTAAATTGTGGATTGTTAAGAATTTTTGAAATTGAACATTTGTGTTTATGTTTTAACCTGTCAGATAGTATCAGTCTATAAAAATGATTACTATAATTTTTCCAATTATATATTTACCTAAAACCCACCTGTGTCTTGCCTACCACACACATATACACATATCTTTTGTTGGATCTGACAGGTAAGGATCTTAAAGGTCTGTTCAGATCAGTGATGCACACAATACAGTAGGTTGTTTTTAAAGTGCAGTACAAACAGTTGCATACAATTCATATGTCGTGCATTATGTAACCATCGTCTCAGATCTCTCCCCAAATCACATTCCAATTCAAATGAACAAAAAGTGTAATTTAAAAAAAGTTACGATATTCCGAATTCCGAGTGGAAAAAATTCGATTTGGGGGTTTAACAGTTCAACAGTTTAGAAACAAGTTACCATTAGAACTTACTTGTTCCTAGATTGTCCCTATTGAAAAATATATAATGGTTCTACATAAGATGTGATGATAAATGAAATGTGTTCATAGTCGCCTCATTATTTTACCTCAAGTTTTAATATAAGTGCATATCAATATATGTATTTACTTGCAAGCATATAAATCTTGTGAATTGATGGAGACCAGTGCCCACAGATCGTCACAATATTTTAGTAATAAAAAAAATGAACTGCACATAACACAAATTATTTGTTATGCTCAAAATGCTTAATAAGCCAACTAATCAGCCCTTACCAAAAAACAAACACACAATGGCTTGCAAAGCAATACTTTTTTGGCATTTTATAGCAGGTTATAACAAATTCCTACTTGTTGCAACCGATACATTGGCTGCCCACTAGCAGTTTGATTTGAATTGCACCATACACCTGTCAATGCTGCAGATGTGTATGCCTCAGGTTGGGGCGAGATGCACTAGGTGGGGTAACTCTAGAGTAGGGCTCTTCAACTGGTGGCCCGCAGGACAAAGGCAGATCCTAAAAGGTCTTGATGTGGCCCGTCGGACTCAGCTGCCTAAGCAACTAATATGCAATTAGCAGGGGGCAAAGTACAATTTTTTGGCACTAGAACTCACTTGTGCGTTAAGGTAATGCAAATATGCATGGTGCAGACGTTATCAATGCTTGCACAATGTTGACCTATTATAAATGGTCATGTCTTTCAATGTTTGTAAACACAATACACATGTAGTCCTGTTTCTAAATGTGTCCCTTTGGAGAACAGGTTGAAGAGCCCTGCTACAGACAGCAATGATGCGGGTGTGAATGAACGTGTCTTATTATGGGACACAGATATGAATGAATGTGTCTCGGACAGCAGCATTGCCCCCTGCCGCTCAGAGTCGGCACAGCACCAATGGCAGGCAGGTCTTTGTCTCTTTGTTTCCTGATCGTCCATATCCCTATTCCCCCGGCGCCTCCGCAGACCAGCTCTGTGAGAGCCCCCGCTCCTCGTTGAAACACCCTCCCCTCCCCATTCTCTGTCGGGGCGAGAGCTGAGAGCCGCTCACGTACTCTGCACCTGCAAGTCCATCTCCCGCATTTCCGTGAACCTGTCGCGCAGATCCATGGGAAGCTGCTCGATCACTGCGAGGAGACAGGAGGGGAGGGAGAGAGAGGGCGGTTATTAGGCGGCGTCACTCCCGGGCAGTCACCAGGCCTGCCATGACCCACCAAATCCTCCGGTGTGAGAGGCCCCCCCTGCGCGGCCGACACACTCACTCTCCAGGTAATCCTCCAGGTACAGCATCTTGAGCTCACACGGGGACCGCGAGCTGAACGGCGACGGTTTATCTTTCCTAGACAATATGGCGCCCGGAGTCCAGCGCTGCAAAAACACTGAGCTGAGTGAGGGCGGGGTCCCACCTCCTCTGATTGGCTGGTTCTTTCCACGACGTCACACGGTCTCTCACTCCGAAGGGATTTGTGGCAAAGCAGGCTGGGGAATGTAGTTTTTTTTAGCACCTCCCTCCCCGGCCATATGTTGCAACTATGCAAATGAACGCGACCCTTAATGCACTGTGTAGTGATCGATGTTAGACGCATGACATGCTCTTTGTGAAGTCTGAAGGTTTAAACCCGATATTCTCTTATTGTGGGAAACATTGTTTTTTTAAATATTGCCGCAATAAATAAATGTGAGGCTGTAGGGGGATTCTATGGTGTCTTATTATGCTGCAGCATTTCAGAGATATCCCTGTTTTGCAGATGTTTGGGGGATACAACAAAATGGCTGCTGTTTCCACTTTAAAAATAAATAAAACACATTTTGGTTGAATGTGCATAATATGAGCTGAAATCATTTTTTTAAATTGCTAAATAATGTACATTGAATTCTCATGTTATTCTGAAAATCATTTTATTGTTGCAATCCCTCCAAAAATATGTTTTTTGTAAAACAGCAAAATAAGGTTCTTAGGTCCAATGCCATATCTATTTTTTGTTATTATTTTTTTTTACATTACTTTTTATAAATCATACCATACTTGTTACATTATAAGGTCTTATGACAGAAATTCCTTTTTATCCTTGTGCTTAAAATGATTTAATGATTTCATCCTTAATTGTAGAAGCAACTATTTGTATTTTAAAACAGGCGGTAATTAGCTGTGTTCATGGCTGGAGCTATATCAAATCATTAATAAGATTACACATTTTATTGTCAGCAAATCCATTATTTAATCTACAGCCCTTTTTAATTACTCCCCAAATCTTAAAAAAAAATAATACAAAACAGATGTCTACAAAGAGTGACAGCATAAAATAAATATAATATAACTACAATATATATATATATATATATATATATATATATATATATATATATATATATATATAAACAGTCACTACTAATATAATAGTATGTAGGTATGCACTGCATATTTTAATTTCTATAGCACCACCCAGGTATGTTTAGCCGAGTCCCCCTACCCTGCCTACGGTGCGGGGGAGCTGCTCAGCTGGTAGGGCAGAGCTCTGTTCATCAGGAGTGTGGGGTGGCCATTTTGTTAGTCGTACATGCGCAGTGCGGCGAGGCGCACATGCGCAGGGTCAGGAGTGCAGCGGACATCTTAGAATGGCTCTGCATATGCAGCAGCGTGACTACATGTACCAGAATCCTTAGGTGGGAGGCAAGACCACGTGGGACTGTCCCAGCCAATGAAATTCGAGTAGGAGAGAGGAAAAGGATATCCTCTGCGTGCGGGGAGCACATGCTTCAGTCTTGGCAGAGGAGCGAAGGAAGAATGTAGTGTCCAGGGAGCTGTGCTTCCTGGACTAGGACTAGACACCTGTAGAGGAGTGTTGCTGGGAAGGCCCCAGATAGGGACTCTTCCCATTATTGTAATTACTGCGCCGGTGACCGAACGGCCACGCGGCGTTCTGCGGCCTGGGACCAGGCCACAGGACCCTGAGACATTTTGTGAGACTCTCCGGCTGGAGCTCACACTGCGAGGAGGATCAGCTCCCTTAGGAGAGAGGGGAATTGTGTCGGAGGCCTCGCTGCATGGGACCCGCTCCAACACACCGCTCCCAGCAGCACCTGGGTACTGGAGTACCCAGGCAGGTACCCAACGTGCACCAACATCTACAGGGGGTAGAGCTACCTCACATTTGGGTGGGATTGCTGGGAAGGACACCAGGGGTTATTGGTGCCCCAGCACCTTCAGTACTTTGGGGGAACCACTAAGTGTTGGCGTCATTGCACGATACTGTGTTGGTATGATAGTGTGTGTTATCTGTGTTACTGTGTGTACAGTAAAGATTAGTTATATACATTGTGTGGTGTATTGCTTAGTACTGTGTATTGATTCCTTTGAGGGGTTATTCTGCCAACACTGGGATCCCTCATAGGTGGGGGCGCTGCACGCGAGAGAGAAAGAGCTCACACCAGCCGTGGTGAAACGCGTAGAGTGACGCATCACGCTATCCACCGGAAACCCCTTGGATCCGCAGACGCCAAACATCCGGAGCCCTATAGACGGAGCCGTGAGGTGTGTGCCAGCGGGAAGACAAAACCGAGGAGGTGAAACACTGCTTCAAGTTCCAGCAGCCGATGTCGATCGCGTAGATCGAACTGCCTGTATTACATTTGTACCCTGTGAGTGTAATCTTCCATATAGTTACCATTATAAAGTTTTATTAGTCTGCACCATGTCCGGTCCTCTCTCTCATTCCTAAAGGGTACAAGTGGATCTACACAATCCGGTTCCACCCTCAGCTAGATTGCGGTCTAAAGATCTACTGTCTAAAGATACCTTTACGTGTATCTAGATCATCCCTCACTTGTGAGTACCCCACTCATAAGAATGAAAGAGTCAACATCCGTGTACACATTAGACTGTACTGCACTATTTGATATCTATTTTTTATCTCCACATGTGTTTGCGCTTCCCTACAATTTTGTACTCCTTAGGCCTCCAGTGAGCAGACAGGTACAGGAGCGCGCGTAGTTGCCTGTGTAGTTCCCTTAGGCATAGGGAAAGGGGGCTACATATACAACAAGTTATAATTTTTTACAAAGGGAGTATAATGCAATACAATTAAAGTCCTAAATAAGAAATCTTCCTAATGTTTAAAGAACAAGAATCAGTGCATAGTTGTATGAATAGGTGCTCACAAACCCCGACCCTTCTCCCCATATACCCGGTAGTCCAAAACAGATACAAGAAAGGACAAAAGCAGGAAGTGGCACTCAAAAAGCTTATTTATTTACTCTTAGGCACCAAACTTTAAAGATGCATAAATATGCACAGTAGTAAACAATAAAATAGTTTAAATAAAAAATAAAAGGTATATATACAGATGTAGCAAGACATACTGTTCTCCAGTGCTGCAAATGTCTGCGGTGCTGGGGTCAGTGATCATGCTGCGTGGGTTCTGTTATTGAATGGGATCCCCCACAGCGCTAATCTTTCCGGGCAGCAACTGCAATGAAGACTAAGCTTTGATACATCTGTTCTGTAAAGGGAAACATTGAGACAAACGTGTCCCCCAACCATCACTCCGTAATGGTGCATCCTAGACAAATACAGTAAGGCCATAGACGGTTCAGCAGAGCGGAGGCGCGCTGACGCTGAGGTGCGCCTGCTGAAATCAGCGCTATTCCATGGACTTGCAGGTGAGCCAGCGTGCGCGAAGGGAGCCGGGGGGGAGGTGGTTGGAGGCGGGGCAGTGACGTCGCTGGGCCAATCGTGACGTTGACGCTGCTTCAGGCTGATTGGATGTTTTCAGCCGACAGCGCGCTGAAAAACAGCTTGGCTGTCGGCTGAAAATTCCAAAGCCTCAGCACGCCTGCGGAAGCTCGCGTGAGCCCCCTCTCAAGGCATCTTCATTGAGGATGCAGGGACTCAGCGCGGATGTAGCAAGAGTGTAAAGTTCCAAATGCTAACCTAACCAGTCCATGTCCTGATCCCAGCAACAATGATAAAGGCAGTAAAATCCCTAAAAAGGTAAAAAAGAAACACCTCATCAGGAGATCACTTAACATTGTTGTTCATAAAGGTAGTCTGAGCCCCAGAGGTATGTTGGAGTTACTCTTGTAGATGTGGCTAGAAGTCATTAGGGTAAGTGGGTGCTCACTGTTGGTCAGTGTCCTGTTCTGCTGCTGTGTGTACAATGATGAGATACTGTACACCAGGCCTGCACAACTTGTTAAGTGAGAAGGGCGGAACTGCTCCAAGGAATACAGATTCGGGCCGCACGGGTAAAATCATCATCTTCATCATCATCTCCCCCAGCACCTCTCATCATCCTCATAACTCCAGCACCCCTCAATCTCTCCCAGCACCCCTCATCATCCTCATATCTCCCCCAGCACCCCTCATCATCATCCTCATATCTCCCTCAGCACCCCTCATCCTCATATCTCCCCCAGCACCCCTCATCAACATCCTCATATCCCCCCAGCACCCCTCATCATCTTCATCCTCATATCTCTCCCAGCACTCCTCATCATCTTCATATATCTCCCCCAGCACCCTTCATCATCATTTGTGACTCCCCCTCTCTCACACCCCCATCTCTCCCCGTCACCCATACACAGTACTCACCCTCCACATCACACACAATACCCCCCTGCAGACCACACACATTCCACCCCCCCTGCATCTCACATCACGCCCCCCCCTGCACCTCACCCCCCTGCACATCACCCCCCTGGTATATTAGTAGTAGTATATTGGGAAGGAGGTATATTAGTATTTTATCTGGTAGTGTTAGGACTTGCGAATGGGTGTCTGCCTTGTCGTGGCTCGCAAGCTTACAACGCTTTGGCCAAAGGGTTAAACTAAATGACCCTTTTTCAAGAGAATATATAAGTATTTTACTGTGTATTTCTGTCATGTTGGATGTAGCATTCGGCTTCTCTGTCGCATGTTGTATACATATGCCACGCTCAATAGCACTCCTTATTGACACTTATATACACATATATATTTTGTGGGGGCTCAGGGGTTCCCAAAAGGCGCTTGCTGGGGTTTTGTGTTTTGTTAACCTATTCCCAGCTGTTTCAGCTTTTGGCGTTTAGTGACTCCTCCTTCCCAGGTTTTAAGCCCGCCCCTCCCCACTTCCCAAGTTCGTAGGTCCTTTCATTCTACTGGATATAGATCCAATGTGGTCTTTCTCCCTCCTAATAGAGGTAAATGAGAATTTTAATCCTAATAGAGGTATATTAGTATTTTATCTGGTAGTGTTAGGACTTGCGAACAGGTGTCTGCCTTGTCGTGGCTCGCAAGCTTACAACGCTTTGGCCAAAGGGTTAAACTAAATGACCCTTTTTCAAGAGAATATATAAGTATTTTACTGTGTATTTCTGTCATGTTGGATGTAGCATTCGGCTTCTCTGTCGTCTGTTGTATACATATGCCACACTCAATAGCTCTCCTTTTTGACACTTATATACATATATATATTTTGTGGGGGCTCAGGGGTTCCCAGAAAGAGCTTGCTGGGGTTTTGTGTTTTGTTTGTGTACAACCACTTTAATGAAATGACTAGAAACGTTAGTAGCAGAGTCAGTGCGTAGGATACGTACAGTAAGTCCAATATTTCTGGAACTGTTTATTGAAAGGGGTAGATGCTCTTAATTTCTCAAGGGTGTGTCATTTCTGTTGATTATATTTAGTGTTTGTCATTTATAACTAACTTTTAACATTTCTGATATATGGAACTTGTCTTTTACTAGCACAACATTCATTTTACTCACATGTTGCACTGTGTGACCAATGCTGTACAGTAGAGACATAGAGGGAATCCATGAAAGAGATTCCTCTTACCCACTGAGCAATGAGACATATAGGATGTAGTTACATTCGTTTCACAGTAGAGGGGGCTCTTTCATGTTCCTTCCTTTCTAATATGTGCCATATCATGGAGGAGCATGAATAGTTTGTTATGTTAAAAAAAGGAGCCTAAAATACCCCTGTTTACATTATTGGGGACTTTTAAGCATGTAGTGTTCACATTATGATCTCACGGAAAAGGCTTGTAATAGAAACTAAGGTCATCGTCCTCAGAGACATTTCGGTACTGTAACATTTGGCAGCAATACACTTATGAGACTTGTTGGTTTTCCTAAACATGCGCTATGTGAACATACAGCAGTATATTTTCCTGGTTGCATTTTCAGTCAACAAAACTAGTAATGATGATGGTGTGTGTGTGTGTGCCATCACATTTTAAGTTATGGTTGGTGAAAAAGGCAACAAGAAACCTCAATTGTATTGCATATATCACTCCTCTGTGACACTCATATGCTTATATATATGTTGTGGTCATTTTGGGGGTTCAATAGGAGCTTATTAGGTGTCCAGTATGTTTTGTATTGCATATAGCAAGTAAAAAGATCGCTTGTGAGCACATTCACATGTCTTAGACAGGTCTGCAACCCTGCCCTTCACCATTATCACCTAGCATAGTGCTTCCATTGCAGCAAGGGATTCTGGGAAATGACATGCAAATGAGCACACCGTGTCACGTTTTGCATGAAAACCATTTTACATGGAACTCTTATAAGCTAATGCTCGCTGATAACACAGCTTTTAAGCACAGCATGGTATTATATGCAAAGCCAGAGAAACTACTCACAGACATTTGTTTCCTTCCCCCGTGAACTCAAGCCGCTTCAGTGGCTTGGGTGCTTCTCCTTGAGACTGTACTCCCGAAGTTGAACAACTCCTTGTTACCTGTACATTTACCCAAAAATCTTCAGCCAGTAGGCCTAGGACTTCGGGGTTTTGACGCCGTCCTCCGTCAGGATTCAGAAAGTCCATCTCTTCCTCCCTTCGGCCAAAAGGCCCGCAAGGGAGTCCAAATCTTTGTCGTATTCCCTCCGATGAGGGACGGTGACTAGCCGTAGTGCGTGGCTCGTGCCGCAGCACCCCAGCCCTGATGGGCCGGACGGGTAAGAATATTCCGTCCCCCATTAGTCAGAAGGCCCAGGAACGACGTGAATGAGGTAAGTAAATCCGTAGAATCTAAGGTCCATTGCTAGGGACTATCGCCGTACCAGTGCTGTAGCTGCGGATGGGCATAACCTTGCCCACAGTGCGCTACCCACGTTTAGGTACCCTACTAAGAACCCCCGCCCCCCTCTGAATTTCTCATGCTGGGGTGCATGGACCCAAGAAACCTTGGGCTCATCCCACTTCTCGACCAGGCCAGAGGACCAAATGTGTGCCACTGTCCATCCTACTCCTGTCACAGGTAGGATAGACACTACACTTGATCTTAGCCAAAGGGCCGAGAAGCAAATGAGCAAAATGGTTTTCAGGCAAAAGGTGGCACTGTGTGCTCATTTGCATGTCTAAGACATGTGCATGTGCTCACAAGTGATTTTTTATATATATATATATATATATATATATATATGTGTGTGTAAATGTTGGATCTAGAAATAAAAGCCAGGTGTGAATGACTAGTTTCCTGAACCCCTTAACCAGTGTCTGGACGTCCCCGCTTCACAATATCTAAAGCAGCAATCCCGCCTGGGATCTTACCTGATCCGCAGTCTCTCAATGTCCAGGTACCTTCATTCCCGCAATGTTATACATTGGAGAGGATGTGTTCCCTACCTGTCTTCTGGGTTAGGGGGGTTCCGATGTCTTCCGTGTGAAGCTTGAGTCAGATCTGGAAGAAAGCAGTATAGGTTATTTCAGTGTTGCATAGGGCAGTTAAGATAGAGAGAGAGAGGGTGTGGGGGAGAGAGAGAGGGTGTGAGGGAGAGAGAGATAGTGTGGGGGAGAGAGATAGTGTGGGGGAGAGAGAGAGTGTGGGGGGGAGAGAGAGAGAGTGTGAGGGGGGAGAGAGAGAGTGTGTGGGGGGGAGAGAGAGAGAGTGTGGGGGAGAGAGAGAGAGTGTGGGGGAGAGAGAGTGTGGGGGGAGAGAGAGAGAGTGTGGGGGAGAGAGAGTGTGTGGGGGGAGAGCGAGAGAGAGTGGGGGGGGAGAGAGAGAGAGAGAGAGAGTGTGGGGGGAGAGAGAGAGAGAGTGTGGGGGGAGAGAGAGAGAGTGTGGGGGGGGAGAGAGAGTGTGGGGGGAGAGAGAGTGTGGGGGCAGAGAGAGTGTGGGGGCAGAGAGAGTGTGGGGGCAGAGAGAGTATGGGGGGAGAGAGAGTGTGGGGGGAGAGAGAGAGAGAGTGTGGTGGAGAGAGAGAGAGTGTGGGGGGGAGAGAGAGAGAGAGTGTGGGGGGGAGAGAAAGAGAGTGTGGGGGAGAGAGAGAGAGTGTGGTGGAGAGAGAGAGATAGAGAGAGTGTGGGGGGGAGAGAGAGAGAGAGTGTGGTGGAGAGAGAGAGAGAAAGAGAGTGTGGGGGGGAGAGAGAGAGTGTGGGGGGGAGAGAGAGTGTGGGGGGGAGAGAGAGTGTGTGGGGGGAAGAGAGAGAGAGAGTGTGGTGGGGAGAGAGAAAGTGTAGGGGAGAGAGAGAGAGTGTGGGGGGGAGAGAGAGTGTGAGGGGAGATAGAGAGAGTGTGGGGGTGAGAGAGTGACTGTGGAGGGGAGAGAGAGTAGAGAGACACAGAGGGGGGAGACACAGAGGGGAGAAATGGTGGGTGACACACAGAGGGTGGGTGATACACAGAGAGAGAGAGGGTGGGTGACTGACTGGGGCGGGGGGGACTGACTGGGGCGGGGGTGACTGACTGGGGCGGGGGTGACTGGCTGGGGCGGGGGTGACTGACTGGCTGACTGACTGGGGCGGGGTTGACTGACAGGTAGTCTGGGTGACTACCTGGGGCAGGGGTGACTGACTGGCTGGGTGACTGACTGGGGCGGGGGTGACTGGCTGGGGGGGGGGGTGACTGACTGGGTGGGGTGACTGACTGGGGGGGGTGACTGACTGGGGGGGTGACTGACCTGGGGGGGGTGACTGACTGGGGGGGGTGACTGACTGGGAGGGGTGACTGACTGGGGGGGTGACTGACTGGGGGGGGTGACTGACTGGGGTGGGGTGACTGGGTGGGGTGGGGTGACTGACTGGGGTGACTGGGTGGGGTGACTGGGTGGGGTGGGGTGACTGACTGGGGTGGGGTGACTGTGTGGGGTGGGGTGACTGGGTGGGGTGATGGGGTGGGGTGACGGGGTGACTGACTGGGGTGGGGTGACTGGGTGGGGTGACGGGGTGACTGACTGGGGTGGAGTGACGGGGTGACTGACTGGGGTGGGGTGACGGGGTGACTGACTGGGGTGGGGTGACTGGGTGGGGTGACGGGGTGACTGGGTGGGGTGTACAAAAAAGACACTAGATGGCGCTCAAACACTCTATATATAACCGTGCAGTAAAAAACAGTGATAAAGTGAATCAAAATGTGTTCTGTGCAGTAAAGATAAAAGTAAAAAACACTCAAACCCTTGGAGGACTGTTTCAAGGTCCACAGTCAAAGCACAAAAGGAAAATCAGGGGAGCGTCAATACCTAGAAGAAAATAAATAAAACTACCATAGTGCATAACGTAATAAATAAACACATAAATGGCAGAGCTCTCAAAGGAGCGTATATGCTAGATGATAGAAAAAATGTCCATCCATAGATAGCAATCAGGAACAAAATTAGGAGGTAAGTAGACCCAGAAGAGAGACACAGAGCCAAAAAAATTAAAAAAGCCAAAACATTTATCCGACAATGATAAAATTGGAGGCTTACAAGATACCAGATGGTTTACAGCATTGGTGTAAGGGTAACGATGTTGAACCGAGTCGCGTTCTCGGGAACTCTGCACACCGCCGATTCTGCCACCGATCTCCGTCCTGTGCTGCTGTTTGGTGCCGATACATCACTTCCGGTTTTTCGTACGTATAGCAGACGCCACCGGAACTTCCAACCGCAGACTCTCTCCCTCTGGATCTCACACTGAGGGTTACGCTCTACGCGTTTCGCCGTGCGGGATGACGGCTTCGTCAGGAGTAGCTTTAACCCATAAAAGGATACCTTATATACCTTCTAAACTTGCAATGACCTTTCCTCCTATTGGCCAATTGCACTTGGATTTAAATAATTGGGTAATTGGCTCTATTAGCCCTCTCCCACATTACAAATATCACATCAATGTTATACAATTCATTTAAAATACAACTTTTATACTTTAATAAAAATGTACCTATTACACGTGGTTTTCAATTGTAATATCGAAATACCTACTAGGTACTAAAATCACACACATAATATGTATTATAAAATTTAACATATATAACTAATAAAATATATAACTAATAAAATATATCCCCATGATCTCTCAAATATAGAAAAACGGCGATAGATGAATCTCAAAGACAAGAGAAAGAAAAAACACAAAGTCAGTGCATAATATAACATTAATATACATTAGCACAGTCCTATCCTATATATATAAAAATAACATAGGTCTAAAGAAAAGCATTTAACTCAAAATCCTCATTTAAGCCTAATGGTATAAGTGATTTCAGAGTGAAAATCCAGAAAGTCTCTCTCTTTCTCAGAGCAACATTTCTGTCTCCACCTCTCCACTGTGGCAACACTTGCTCCAATACTGTGAATTTGAGACCTGATGTATCTCCATTGTGTTTTTGAATAAAATGATTTGACAAATAATGTGTGGTAACACCTCGTCTCACATTACCAATGTGTTTGAGTATGCGGGTTTTGACTGTTCTTGAAGTTTGGCCTACATATTGTAGCCCACATGGGCAATAAATAAGGTATACGACATAGGGCCTCATGCAGTAAGCGGCGAAAAAATGCATTAGCCAGTTTAGCAATTAGCCATGTTTTTGGCGTGTTAAACTGGCTGTATGCTGTAAGGGGCGAATCCCTGGCGAATGAATTAGCCACCACCATTTGATGAAATGGCATGTAACCGGTGGTGGGATGGCTGCCTGGTGAGAAACTGCCGAGAAGCCGTCCCCTGCCGAGTTGTGTTTGCAGCAGAGAGAGATCCGCTGCTCTCTTGGCGCAAACATCAGCACAAAAAAATTATTTTTAAAACAACTTTTATTCATAGTGTACATGTGCAGGGGGTCTCCGGAGCTTAACCGCATTGGTTTCAGGTCGGAGGACCCCCTGCTTCCCGAGATACAGGCCCCTTTATGAGGTGCCGGTATCCCTCTGCATTTAAAGGTCCCGATCACGTGACCGCGGAATGTAAACAAAGCAGAGGGATACCGGCACCCCATAAATGTGCCTGTATCTCGGGGAGCAGGGGGTCCCCAGACCTAAAACAAAAGCGCTTCAGCTCCGGAGACCCTCTGCACATCTACACTATGAGTAAAACACACATATCAATAAAGACTCGTTCCTTACCTTACAGAGTATCTGCTACGGTAGCGAAGCAGCATGAATATTTATTTAATAATACTGTACAGTGAGCAGGGGGTCCCCCGAGCTGTACCGCATCACTTTGTGGACCCCCTGCTTCCCGTGTTGCAGGCCCCGGTATGTGTGATCGGATGGGCAGTGTCGCCGCCATGTTTATAGCGTCCCATACGCTACATGCCCGCAACAAACATGGCGTGCACACTGTAACCGATGCCCCAAACCGGGGCCTGTAACTCGGGAAGCAAGGGGTCTCTGAGCCACAAATAAATGTGGTTCAGCTCAGGGGCCCCCTGGCTCCCGCACAATATTATTAAAATACATTAATGCTGCTTCATTACCATAGCGGATAGCCGCTAAGGTAACGAAGGGGTTAACGCATAATAGCATGTTTATTGTGGACAAATGCCCCCAATAAACATAGCAGCAATACACAACATACAATACAGTAATGGGCAACATTACTATTATCCACAAATGGATAATAGTGCAGTTGTCCATTTAAAATACATACACAACAATAAAGACATTAAATACATATAGCACTCACCCATGTGCGGCTGCCACGATGAAGGCCATCCTCATCTTCATCCTGCCCATGCCCCATCCACTTCTGCAAAACAGACACAATAATTAAAACATCCAATGTAATGTCCCCTAACCCCTTAATCACCATAGCGGTTATTAACCGCTACAGTCATTAAGGGGTTAACCCACAATCACCCACATACCCTCCCCCACTAACCCCCCCAACCCTGAGGCCTAACCACCCTCACCCACTACCCACAGGGGAGTCCTACCAAATACCCTTGTGGCCAATACCCCCTCCCCCAGCACATACAGTACAATAATGTGCCAAATAACTATTATCCACATAGGGATAATACATTATTTGGCCATTATTAAACACATTAAATACCGCAATAAAGTAAAGAAAATTCTACTAACCTCATCAATAAGGAGGCTCCGTCGCCAGCATCATCCTTGGGGTCCGTTGCCAAAATAATAAATAGCCAATATATCTCAATTACAATAACATACCAATGAACCCCTTAATCACCTTATCGGGTACTAACCTCAAAGGTAATTAAGGGGTGAAGCCATCCTGCAATGGCAACACCACTTATGCATAACATCCTCAATGAATTAAAAAGCAATTTCCTACACAAATCTCAAATGCCACTTAAAATATTGCATTTACAGTGTATACATGTAGCATAACATGTAAGCTACATGTACACGCTGCAAATCAATGTTAACAATACAATAATCCAACTCAAATAGCCTGACATCACAAGAAGTATATTATGTAAGCAAATAAAGTCACCATCAATGAATTAACACACATGAATTACATCCCTAAACAATTAAAATACCATCCATACCAATTACACAATTAACTATAGCTATCGTAACAGCTTACTGCATGAGGCCCATAGTCTGATTTACATGTTAAAAGTTGTTTAATATGAAACCGTTGTCCTGATACATTAGAGACAAAACTAAATTTGTCATCGGACCTATGTTTACAGGCCATACTGACGCTCCCCTGATTTTCCTTTTGTGCTTTGACTGGGTGGGGTGACGGGGTGACTGGGTGGGGTGACTGGGTGGGCTGACGGGGTGGCGATTGGGGGGTGGAGTGGCGGAGTGATTGGGGGGGTGGGGTGATGTGACACTTCTGGTATCCTACCCACACACACACTCCCACCCATGCACACACGCACACTCCCACCCATGCACACACACACTCTCCCATGCATGCACACACACACACCCATGCACACACACACACTCTCTCCCATGCATGCACACACATTCTCTCCCATGCATGCACACACACGCTCTCCCATGCATGCACACACACACACGCTCTCCCATGCATGCACACACACACACTCTCCCATGCATGCACACACACTCTCCCATGCATGCACACACACTCTCCCATGCATGCACACACACACTCTCCCATGCACACACACACACACACACACACACACACACACACACACACACACACACACACACACACACACACACACACACACACACACACACACACACACACACACACACACACACACTCCTATGCATGCACACACACACACACATGACAGGGGGAAGAAGAGGAAAGGCCGCGCGACCGAGCACCACCACCACTACCCCTCTCGCCTCCCCCCCCGCGACCATCTCCCGCCCTGCGCGGACAGCCACGGGACAGTGGAGAAGCGGAGACAAAGTAGGTAAGGGGGGAACACCCCTGCTACCATCTCCAGCCCCACGCGGGGATCAGGTTAAGCGGGAAGTGGCACAGGAAGCCGGGGTAAGCGGGGAACACCCCCACTACCATCAACCGCCCCCCAAGGGTATCGCGGGGAACACCCCCACTACCATCACCAGCCCCGCGCGGGTATCGCGGGAAGCCGGGGTAAGCGGGGAACACCCACTACCATCACCCGGGGATCGGGGGAAGCGGGAAGTGGCGCGGGAAGCCGGGGGGGGGGGAGAAGGTGGGGGACACCGCCCCGCGCGGGAAGCCGGGATAAGTGGGGGCCGGGGAGAGAAGGGGGAACACCCACGCTACCATATCCAGCCACGCGCGGGTATCGGGGGTGGGGGGGTGTAAGGGGGAACTGCAGGAGGCACGGAAGGAGCAGAGGGGCCGCAGGATGGAGGATTGGAGAGTACTTACTCTCGTACTCTCCAACAGATCTCCGGCCAGAAAAAATGGCCGTTCATTGGGGGCTGGCTCATATAGAGCCTGGCCGCGCGCCCACAAAGCCTGGGAGCGCGTGCCAATCAGCTGTCAGGTAAGGGGAGTTTTTTTGTTTTTGTTTCAGGCAGCGCGAGCAGGGGGGAAATTTAAAAAAACTAACCCGTGTGCTGCTTGGGCGAATATTTACTCGCTCGGGAGTTAAAGCCACACGCCCCGGGCGTGTAAATGTATAGGATTGTCGAACACTGTATATATATATAATGTTCCTCTCCTTTTTTTAGAGGTAAAGAAAGCCAGTGTAGCAATTAAGGGAGAAAGAAATAATGAAATTACCGTTGGTGAGGAAAAAAAAAATCACCAAACAAGGAGTAAGAGGAGGATACAAAACAAAAATCAAACAAAAGTGTAAAATAACTTTAAAGCAGGAAGGGATCTTTAATCTAAGTAAAAAGATTTTAACAAAGGAACAAATACAAGTGTTAAATAAAGGTCTCTCCTTTGCTCCCTCTAATCTAATGAATACATTTAATACCTACATAGACGTGGGGAAATTTGTTAGAAATCTCTCCCTTAAAAAGTACTTTATAAAACAACAAGTACATACAACATCAAATGTTACAAATGCTCCCCCTACAATTAGTAGTGAACCACATCGCACTCCTTTTAAAATAAGGTCACTGTTTTACCCTAGCTACCTAAAGGGTGGCTGCCTAGACATGTTTGAAAAGTTAGTTCAGGACGATCTGAATAAGTTAGCTAAGCAAAACAGGTATATAAAGAAAAATTTGAATGATAAACAATATTTAGCTATCAAACTTTTAAAAGAAGATAATACAATAGTTATAACAGCAGCAGATAAGGGCGGAGGATTGGTAATCCTAGAAAAGGAAACCTATATACAAGAATGCCTTAGACTGCTGAATGATGTAGACACTTGTAACACGTGTCCCCCTCCCCCCCCCCTACCTCACGTAGGGACTAGTGTGGGGGAAAAGATGCATTACCTCGCTGTTTTGGTGCTTCACCTGTTGGTTCGCAGGAGGTCTGAGTGGTCTGCTTGATGTTATGTGACTTGGACTGGACTGGCTCTTGCAGGATTCTGGTGTGACAGTTCAGGGGATTCCTTCCCCTTCATGTGTCCCTGATGTCACACGCTCACCTACCCTCTATGTCCCTTCCCCTGCCAGCCTCCCTTCTTTGCCCACACGTGTCCCTCTCCGGCAGCCTCTGACGCCGTTCCGGTACCACGGCGCGTGCCCCGCAAGCCTCGGGTACCCGCGCGGTTCCCAAGCCTCTGAGGACCCGCGGCGTTCCCCACTCTCAGCTCCCCTCGGTATCTGCTCCCATCCCCTTATCTCCGGCGGCTGTTCCCTCCATTCCTCCATCCTCCTCTGCGGGTGTCCCTGCGGTGCAGCGCTCTGCGCGCCTTGTGACGCAGCCTGTGCACGCGCACTCTCAGATTACAGAGGGTGAGCGCACACGCTCCTCTTCTAGGGGTTTCCAGCCTCCTGACTCCTCCTCCCATGCCCTGCAAGCGATCTCCCTTACTGTTCCCCTGTCTCCTCCTCTTCTCCTCGTCACCTATCCCTGCTGTCTCCCACTTCACCTTCTGCTCCTCCTCTCTATCCTATTGGTGTTCCCTCCTTTATAACCCCTGTCTGTCCTTTCTATCATTGCTCTGCATAGCTTCTGTTATCCCTGTGTGTGCAGTCCTATGCTTGGCTCTCCTTTGTGTTCCAGCTTGTTCCTGCTCCTGCTTATCTCTGGATCTCCCTGGTTTGACCTCTGCTCGTCCTGGACTACTCTGCTCTCGGTTGCCCTTGAACCCTGCTCACGAACTCTACCTTGCTGACCTCTGTAACCCCTGGACTTTGGCTTACGAACTTGACGACTCTGACTTCTGGATCCCTGGACTCTGGCGCACGGACACCACTATTCTTACTCAGTACTCACGAGGCGTTGCAAGTATCTTTCAACAGGCCCGGCAACGCCATACCACACTCCGGGCACGTCCTCACTGCTGTGGGTGCGTGGTAATACCCTTCCCACCTCAGTATTGGGGTCTTGCCAGGTCTGCGGGCATACAGGCGTGACATTATGCAGAGCCCAACAAATGCAGACCCCCCTGAGGTGGGTACAGGTGTTTCACTTGGGGCCTTACAATTTGTCAGCAATCAGCTGTCCACAGTCTCCCAGCAATTGGCTAACCTCTCCCTTCAGGAGACTCCTATGGCTCCAGCACCCCCGGTTGCCACGACCTATGCCAACTCTGGACCCCGTATTCCATCACCTAATCGCTACGATGGGGACCCCCTTGCCTGCCGCGGTTTCCTAAACCAATGCGAGGTGCAATTCGAGATGTCCCCCTCCCTGTTTCCCACTGGTCGTTCTAAGGTGGCTTACATCTACGCCTTGCTTACCGGTGACGCCCTCGCTTGGGCTTCTCCCCTCTGGGAACATAAGAGCAAGTATTTGATACTCCTGCACGGCGAGAGACAGCCGCATTCTCTCTCTTCCATATTTCACACGCCCGAAGACCTGCTGCCAAGTACGCTATGGAGTTCCGTACTTTTGCTGCAGAGACCCAATGGAATGATGATGCACTTGCCGCCGCATATTGGCACGGACTTTCAGACACCTTGAAGGATGATCTTGCTACTCATGTCCGGCCTTCTTCCCTGGAGGAGTTGATTACCCTGAGCGTACGCATGGACCAGCGTAACCAGGAGCGATGGCACGAGAGACACTGTTCTCGTTCTCTTCCTTCCTCTGTTGTCTCTCACAGGTCATCTACTTCACCCCTCCTGACACTGGATGTCCCGGAGCCGATGCAAATCGGTAGCCAAGAACTTTGGGTCTTGGAGAGAATGCAACGCCGTCAGAAAGGACTCTGTTTCTACTGTGGTTCTTCGGAACATCGTATCCAGAATTGTCCCCTGAAGCCGGGAAACGGGAACACCCAGTAAATGTAGAGGGGCTTCTATTGGGTACTGTCTCTCCTTGCCCCTCTCTCCCAGAAAATCTCCCAAAGAAATGTATGCTTCCTGCCACTCTGGAGGGCCCTGACCTTTTCCTGCAGGTAAAAGCTTTCATTGATTCTGGATCTGGTGGTAATTGCCTGGACCAAACCTTCGCCTCTGAGAATAAAATCCCTATGGTCAAGAGAAAAGCACCTATTGGTCTCGAGGCCATCGACGGTCGACCGCTCCAGCCAGCATTTATCATCTGGGAGTCCATTCCTCTCACACTGACCTTGGCTGACGGTCATAAAGAGGTAATCATTTTTGATTTTTTTCATTCTCCTACTGTTCAATTTATTTTAGGATTGCCTTGGCTTCAACTCCACAATCCACGCATTGATTGGCCTATCAATCGGCTCCTTCTGTTGCGGTACTTGCCGGCCTGGATTCCGTTCCTTCCAATCTATCGATCCTGCCGACCGTGTATCATGGAGTACTTGGATGTGTTCAACAAGGTACAAGCTGAGGTTCTACCTCCCCATTGTCCGTACGATTGTCCTATCGATTTGATTCCTGGGACCATCCTTCCAAAGTCGAAATCGTATCCTTTGTCCGTTCCCGAAACTGAGGTGATGACGTCCTACATTCAAGAAAATTTGTAAAAAGGATTCATCCGCAACTCTACCTCCCCTGTCGGGGCAGGCTTCTTCTTCGTGAAGAAGAAGGATGGATCACTTAGGCCATGCATTGACTTTCGCAGACTCAATAAGATCACGGTAAAGAATCGATATCCCCTTCCCTTAATCTCTGAACTGTTCGACCGTCTCCAGGGGGCCTCTATCTTCTCCAAGCTCGACTTAAGAGGGGCCTATAATCTCATTCGCATAAGGGAGGGGGACGAGTGGAAAACAGCGTTTAATACATGGTCAGGACATTATGAGTATCTAGTTATGCTCTTTGGCTTATGCAACGCTCCTACCATCTTTCAAGAGTTCATGAACGACATCTTCCGAGATGTGTTGGGGACATTTGTCATAGTATATCTGGATGACATTCTCATTTTTTCTAAAAACCTGGAGGAACACATTCAACATACTAAACTGGTGCTGTCTAGGCTCCGTTCTAACCACCTATACGCCAAGATGGACAAATGTTTGTTCCACCAGACCTCTACTGCCTTCCTAGGCTACATTATCTCCAGCCAAGGTTTCTCTATGGATCCAGAAAAATTGAAATCTGTTCTTGACTGGCCGCTGCCTAATTTGCTCAAGGCTGTGCAGCGTTTTCTCGGCTTTGCCAATTACTACAGGAAATTCATCAAAAAAAATTCTTCCATTGCTCTTCCCATCACCGCTTTGACCAAGAAAGGCGCCGATCCCACCTCCTGGTCTCCTGAAGCCATTCTCACTTTCAAGGTGCTTAAGAAAGCTTTTGTGTCCGCACCCATCTTACGCCATCCGGATACCTCTCTTCCCTTCACTTTGGAAGTCGACGCTTCGGACGTGGGAACTAGTGCAGTTCTCTCCCAGAGGTCTTCTCCCCAGGAAAGACTCCATCCCTGTGGTTTTTTTTCGTGGAAATTTTCATCTGCTGAAAGAAATTATGATGTTGGTAATCGTGAACTTTTGGCCATTAAATTGGCTCTCCAAGAATGGAGGCATCTTTTAGAAGGCACCAAGGAACCTGTTGCTATCCTCACCGACCACAAAAAATTTGCTGTATATCGAGGGAGCCCGACGGTTGGGATCTCGCCAAGCTCGGTGGTCTCTCTTCTTCTCCCGCTTTAACTACACCATTTTATACATTCCTGGAACCAAAAATGTCAAAGCAGATGCTCTCTCTCGCCAGTTCGCCATGGAAACCGAATCTAATGAAACCACGGAACCTATTCTTCCTGCCAAATGCATAATCTCTGCTAACAATTTTGATGTGTTGGACGAAATCAACAAAGCCCATGCTCACATTCCCAGCAGGTTCAGGGTACCAGAAGGGTGCTTATACGCAGCTCCACGGTTTCGCCACAAGATTCTACTTTGGGGTAATTCCTCTAGATCTGCCGGTCATCCAGGCTTCAAAAGGACAGCGGATCTTATTAAATGGACATTTTGGTGGCCGAGGATGAACAAAGACATTTTCGACTTTACTAGTGCCTGTCCTGTATGTGCCCAGAGTAAGACGCTCCACCAAAAAC